>NC_142245.1:15608635-15852968 GCF_052056855.1 Sturnus vulgaris | reverse complement strand
TCCCCAAACCTTCCCTTCCCAAATCTTCCAAAACTTTCCCAAACCTGCCCAAATCTTCCCTTCCCAAAACTAAACTTCCCAAAACATCCCAAACCTTCCCAAACCTACCCTTCCCAAACCTTCCCAAACCATGCATTTCCTTCCCTTTCCTTCCCTAACCTTCCCTTCCCAAATCTTCCCAAACCTTCCCAAATCTTCCCTTCCCAAATCTTCCCAAACCTTCCCAAACCTTCCCAAAACCTCCCTTCCAACCCAAACCTTTCCTTCCCTTCCCAAATCTTCCCGAACCTTCCCAAACCTTCCCAAACCTTCCCAAACCTTCCCAAACCTTCCCAAACCTTCCCTTCCCAACCCTTCCCAAACCTTCCCGAACTTTCCCAAACCTTCCCTAACCTTCCCATCACAAACCTTCCCTACCCAACACAAACCATTCCAACCTTCCCAAACCTTCCCTTCCCAAACCTTCCCGAGTCTTCCCAAACCTTCACAAACCTTACAAAAACTTCCCAAACCATCCCGAACCTTCCAAAACTTCCCTTCATAAACCTTCCCTTCCCAAACCTTCCCTTCCAAAACCATCCCAAAATTTCCCAAACCTTCCCAAACTGTCCAAAACCTTCCCATCCCAAACCGTCGCTTCCCAAACCTGTCGTTCCCTTCCCTAACCTTCCCTTCCCTTCCCTAACCTTCCCTTCCCTTCCCTAACCTTCCCTTCCCAAACCTTCCCTTCCCAAACCTTCCCTTCCCAAACCTTCCCTTCCCTTCCCAAACCTTCCCTTCCCTTCCCTTCCCAAACCTTCCCAAGCTATCCCTTCCCAAACTTTCCCTTCCCAAACCTTCCCTTCCCAAACCTTCCCTTCCCAAACCTTCCCAAACCTTCCCAAACCTTCCCAAACCTTCCCTTCCCAAACCTTCCCTTCCCGAACCTTCCCTTACCAAATCTTCCCTAAACTTCCCTAAACTTCCCAAACCTTCCCAAACCTTCCCTTCCCAAACCTTCCCTTCCCTTCCCTTCCCAAACCTTCCCAAAGTTTCGCAAACTTTCCCAAACCTTTCCAAACATTCCAAAACCTTCCCAAAGCTTCCCTTCCCAAAACTTCCATTCCCAAACCTTCCCTCCCCTAACATTCCCTTCCCTGCCCAAACATTCCCTTCCCAAACCTTCCCGAGTCTTCCCAAACCATCCCGAACCTTCCAAAACTTCCCTTCATAAAACTTCCCTACATAAACCTTCCCTTCCCTAACCTTCCCAAAATTTCCAAAACCTTCCCAAACTGTCCAAAACCTTCCCATTCCAAACCGTCGCTTCCCTTCCCTTCCCTTCCCTTCCCTTCCCTTCCCTTCCCAAACCTTCCCTTCCCAAACCTTCCCTTCCCTTCCCTTCCCTTCCCTTCCCTTCCCTTCCCTTCCCTTCCCTTCCCTTCCTTCTCTTCCCTTCCCTTCCTTTCCTAAACCTTCCCAAACCTTCCCAAACCTTCCCAAACCTCCCAAATCTTCCCAAATCTTCCCAAACCTAACCTTCCCTTCCCAAACCTTCCCTTCCCAAACCTTCCCTTCCTTTCCCAAACCTTCCCTTCCCAAACCTTCCCAAACCTTCCCAAACCTTCCTTTCACAAACCTCCCTTCCCAAACTTTCCCAAACTTTCCCAAACCTACCATTCCCAAACCTTCCCTTCCCAAACCTAACCTTTCCAAACCTTCCCAAACCTTCTCTTCCCAAAGCATCTCTTTCCAAAACTTCCCTTCCCAAATCTTCTCAAACCTTCCCAAACCTTCTCAAACCTTCCCAAACTTTCCCAAAACTTCCCTTGCCAAAACTTCCCTTGCCAAAACTTCCTAAACTTTCCCTTCCCAAACCTTCCCTTGCGGAACCTTCTCAAACCTTCCCTTCCCAAACCTTCCCTTCCCATCCCAAACCATGCCGAACCTTCCCAAACCTTCCCAACCCGTCCCAAACCTTCCCGAACTTTCCCAAACCTTCCCTTCCCAAACCTTCCCTTCCCAAACCTTCCCTTCCCATCCCAAACATTCAAAACCTTCTCTTCCCAAACCTTCCCAAACCTACCCTTCCAAACCTTCCCAAACCTTCCCAAATTTTCCCTTCCCAAACCTTCCCAAACCTTCTTGAAACTAGACAAACCTTCCTAAAACCTTCCCAAACCTTCCCTTCATAAACCCTCCCTTCCCAAACCTTCCCAAATCCTTCCCAAACCTTCCCAAACCTTCCCTTCCCAAACCTTGCCAGAACTTCCCAAACCTTCCCAGACCTGCCCTTAGCAAACCTTCCCATCCCAAACCTTCCCTTTCCCATCCCTATCCTTCCCAAAACTTCCCAAACCTACCCAAACCTTCCCAAACCTACCCAAACATTCCCCAAACTTCCCTTACCAATTCTTCCCTTCCCAAACCTTCCCTTCCAAAGCCTTCCCTTCCCAAAACTTCACAAAACTTAACAAACGTTCCTTAAACCTTCCTAAACCTTCCCTTCATCACCCCTCCGTTCCCTTCCCTTCATCACCCCTCCCTTCCCAAACCTTCCCAAACCTTCCAAAACCTTCCCTTCCCAATCCTTCCCAAACCTTCCCAAACTTTCCCTTCCCAAACCATCCAATCCAAACCTTCCCAAAGCTTCCCAAAGTATCCAAACATTCCCAAACCTTCTGAAACCTTCCCAAACCTTCTGAAACATTCCCTTCCCAAACCTTCCCAAACCTTCCAAACCTTCCCAAACCTTCCCAAACCTATCCAAACTTTCCCAAACCTTCTCAAAACTTCACAAACCTTCCTTAAATCTTCCCAAACCTTCCCTTCATCAACCCTCCCTTCCCTTCCCAAATCCTTCCCTTCCCTAGCATTCCCTAACATTCCCGTCCCTTCCCTAACATTCCCTTCCCTTCCCAAACCTTCCCTTCCCAAAGTATCCAAACCTTCCCAAACCTTCTCAAACCTTCCCAAACCTTCCCAAAACTTCCCAAACCTTCCCAAAACTTCCCAAACATTCCCTTCCCAACCCGTCCCAAACCTTCCCGAACTTTCCCAAACCTTCCCAAACCTTCCATTCCCAAACCTTCCCTTCACGAACCTAACCTTTCCTAGCCTTCCCAAAACTTCCAAACCTTCCCAAACCTTCCCAAACCTTACTTTCCCAAACCTTACCTTCCCAAATCTTCCCAAACCTTCCCAAACCTTCCCAAACCTTCCCTTCCCAAACCATCCCATCCCATCCCAAACCTGACCAAACCATCCCAAACCTGACCAAACCTTCCCTTCCCAAACCTTCGCTTCCGTAAACTTCCATTGCTTTCCCAAACATTCCCTTTCCAAACCTTCCCTTCCCTTCCAAACCTTCCCTTCCAAACCTTCCCTTCCCAAACCTTCCCTTCCCAACACAAACCTTCCCTTCCCAACACAAATCATTCTAAACCTTGCCGAACCTTCACTTGCCGAACCTTCCCGAACCTTCCCTTCCCGAACCTTCCCTTCCCGAGCCTTCCCTTCTGAAACCTTCCCGTCCCATCCCAAAGCTTTCCAAACCTTCCCTCGCGAAACTTCTCAATCCCTCCCAAAGCTTCCCAAACCTTCCCAAACCTTCCAAAACCTTCCCTTCCCAATCCTTCCCAAACCTTCCCAAACTTTCCCTTCCCAAACCATCCAATCCAAACCTTCCCAAAGCTTCCCAAAGTATCCAAACATTCCCAAACCTTCTGAAACCTTCCCAAACCTTCTGAAACATTCCCTTCCCAAACCTTCCCAAACCTTCCCAAACCTTCCCAAACCTATCCAAACTTTCCCAAACCTTCTCAAAACTTCACAAACCTTCCTTAAATCTTCCCAAACCTTCCCTTCATCAACCCTCCCTTCCCTTCCCAAATCCTTCCCTTCCCTAGCATTCCCTAACATTCCCGTCCCTTCCCTAACATTCCCTTCCCTTCCCAAACCTTCCCTTCCCAAAGTATCCAAACCTTCCCAAACCTTCTCAAACCTTCCCAAACCTTCCCAAAACTTCCCAAACCTTCCCAAAACTTCCCAAACATTCCCTTCCCAACCCGTCCCAAACCTTCCCGAACTTTCCCAAACCTTCCCAAACCTTCCATTCCCAAACCTTCCCTTCACGAACCTAACCTTTCCTAGCCTTCCCAAAACTTCCAAACCTTCCCAAACCTTCCCAAACCTTACTTTCCCAAACCTTACCTTCCCAAATCTTCCCAAATCTTCCCAAACCTTCCCAAACCTTCCCTTCCCAAACCATCCCATCCCATCCCAAACCTGACCAAACCATCCCAAACCTGACCAAACCTTCCCTTCCCAAACCTTCGCTTCCGTAAACTTCCATTGCTTTCCCAAACATTCCCTTTCCAAACCTTCCCTTCCCTTCCAAACCTTCCCTTCCAAACCTTCCCTTCCCAAACCTTCCCTTCCCAACACAAACCTTCCCTTCCCAACACAAATCATTCTAAACCTTGCCGAACCTTCACTTGCCGAACCTTCCCGAACCTTCCCTTCCCGAACCTTCCCTTCCCGAGCCTTCCCTTCTGAAACCTTCCCGTCCCATCCCAAAGCTTTCCAAACCTTCCCTCGCGAAACTTCTCAATCCCTCCCAAAGCTTCTCAAACCTTCCCAAACCTTCCAAAACCTTCCCTTCCCATTCCAAACCTTCCCAAACCTTCCCTTCCATAACCTTCCCTTCCCTTCCCAAACCTTCCCATACCTTCCCAAACCTTCCCAAACCTTTCGTTCCCTTCCCAATCGTTCCCTTCCCAAACCTTCCCTTCCCAAACCTTCCCAAACCTTCCCAAACCATCCCTTCCCTTCCCAAAACTTCCCAAACATTCCCTTCCGTTCCCTTCCCAAACCTACCCTTCCCTTCCCAAATATTCCCTTCCCAAACCTTCTCTTCACAAACCTTTCCAAACCTTCCCAAACCGTCCCAAACCTTCCCTTCCCAAACCTTCCCTTCCCAAACCTTCCCGAACCTTCCCAAACCTTCCCGAACCTTCCCGAACCTTCCCAAACCTTCCCGAACCTTCCCAAACCTTCCCAAACCTTCCCTAACCTTCCATTCCCAAACCTTCCCTTCACGAACCTAACCTTTCCTAGCCTTCCCAAAACTTCCAAACTTTCCCAAACCTTCCCAAACCTTACCTTCCCAAACCTTACCTTCCCAAACCTTCCCAAACCTTCCCAAACCTTCCCAAACCTTCCCTTCCCTTCCCAAACCTTCCCTTCCCAAACCTTCCCTTCCCAAACCTTCCCTTCCCTTCCCTTCCCTTCCCTTCCCTTCCCTTCCCTTCCCTTCCCTTCCCTTCCCTTCCCTTCCCTTCCCTTCCCTTCCCTTCCCTTCCCTTCCCTTCCCTTCCCTTCCCTTCCCTTCCCTTCCCTTCCCTTCCCTAACCTTCCCTTCCCTAACCTTCCCAAACCTTCCCTAACCTTCCCAAACCTTCCCTTCCCAAACCTTCCCAAACCTTCCCAAACCTTCCCTTCCCAAACCTTCCCAAACCTTCCCAAACCTTCCCTTCCCAAACCTTCCCTTCCATAACCTTCCCTTCCCCTCCCTAACATTCCCCTCCCTAACATTCCCTTCCCAAACCTTCCATTCCCCTCCCAAACCTTCCCAAACCTTCCCAAACCTTCCCTTCCCAAACCTTCCAATCCCAAACCATCCCATCCCATCCCATCCCAAACCTTCCCAAACCTTCCCTTCCCACACCTTCCCTTCCCAAACCTTCCCAAACCTTCCCTTCCCAAACCTTCCCTTCCCAAGCCTTCCCTTCCCAAGCCTTCCCTTCATCAACCCTCCCTTCCCTTCCCTTCGCAAATCTCCTGAAACCTGCCCAAACCTTCCCAAACCTGCCCAAACCTTCCCAAACCTTCCCTTCCCTAAACTTCCATTCGCTTCCCAAACCTTCCCATTCCAAACCATCCCTTCTGAAACCTTCCCTTCCCATCCCAAACCTTTCCAAAACTTCCCTTCCCAAACCTTCTCAAACCTTCCCAAAGCTTCCCAAAACTTCCATTCCCAAAACTTCCCGAAGCTTCCAAAACTTCCCTTCATAAACCTTCCCTTCCCAAACCTGCCCAAACATTCCCTTCCCAAACCTGCCCAAACCTTCCCTTCCCTTTCCTTCCCATCCCAAACATTCCCTTTCCAAACCTTCCCTTCCCATCCCAAACCTTTCCATCCCAAACCTTCCCTTCCCATCCCAAACCTTTCCATCCCAAACCTTCCATTCCCCTCCCTAACCTTCCATTCCCCTCCCTAACCTTCCCTTCCAAAACATTCCCTTCCCAAACCTTCCCTTCCCAAACCTTCCCAAACCTTCCCAAACATTCCCAAAACTTCCCTTCCCAAACCTTCCCAAACCTTCCGTTCCCAAACCTTCCCTTCCCAAATCTAACCTTCCCAAACCTTCCCAAACCTTCCCAAACCTTCCCAAACCTTCCCTTCCCTTCCCTTCCCTTCCCAAACCTTCCCTTCCCTTCCCAAACCTTCCCTTCCCTTCCCTTCCCAAACCTTCCCTTCCCAAACCTTCCCTTCCCAAACCTTCCCTTCCCAAACCTTCCCTTCCCTTCCCAAACCTTCCCTTCCCAAACCTTCCATTCCACTCCCAAACCTTCCATTCCACTCCCAAACCTTCCCTTCCCAAACCTTCCCAAACCTTCCCATCACAAACCTTCCCATCCCAAACCATCCCATCCCATCCCAAACCTTCCCAAACCTTCCCTTCCCACACCTTCCCTTCCCAAAACTTCCCAAACCTTCCCTTCCCACACCTTCCCTTCCCAAACCTTCCCAAACCTTCCCAAACCTTCCCAAACCTTCCCAAACCTTCCCTTCCCACACCTTCCCAAACCTTCTCTTCCCACACCTTCCCAAACCTTCCATTCCCAAGCCTTCCCTTCCCAAACCTTCCCAAATCTTCTCAAAACTTCACAGATCTTCCTTAGACCTTCCCAAACCTTCCCTTCATCAACCCTCCCTTCCCTTCCCTTTCCTTCCCTTCCCTTTCCTTCCCTTCCCAAACCTTCCCAAACCTTCCCTTCCCAAACCTTCCCTTCCCTTCCCAAACCTTCCCTTCCCTTCCCAAACCTTCCCAAATCTTCTCAAAACTTCACAGATCTTCCTTAAACCCTCCCTTCCCTTCCCTTCCCTTCCCAAACCTTCCCTTCCCAAACCTTCCCAAACCTTCCCTTCCCAAACCTTCCCAAACCTTCCCAAACCTTCCCAAACCTTCCCAAACCTTCCCTTCCCAAACCTTCCCAAACCTTCCCTTCCCTTCCCTTCCCTTCCCTTCCCTTCCCTTCCCTTCCCTTCCCTTCCCTTCCCAAACCTTCCCTTCCCTTCCCAAACCTTCCCAAACCTTCCCAAACCTTCCCAAACCTTCCCAAACCTTCCCTTCCCTTCCCAAACCTTCCCTTCCCTTCCCTTCCCAAACCTTCCCTTCCCTTCCCAAACCTTCCCAAACCTTCCCAAACCTTCCCAAACCTTCCCTTCCCAAACCTTCCCTTCCCAAACCTTCCCTTCCCAAACCTTCCCTTCCCTTCCCAAACATTCCCTTCCCAAACCTTCCCTTCCCAAACCTTCCCAAACCTTCCCTTCCCTTCCCAAACCTTCCCTTCCCAAACCTTCCCTTCCCAAACCTTCCCAAACCTTCCCAAACCTTCCATTCCCCTCCCAAACCTTCCCATCCCAAACCTTCCCATCCCAAACCATCCCATCCCATCCCAAACCTTCCCTTCCCACGACCTTCCCTTCTCATACCTTCCCAAACCTTCCCAAACCTTCCCTTCCCACACCTTCCCAAACCTTCCATTCCCAAGCCTTCCCTTCCCTTCCCTTCCCAAATCTTCTCAAAACTTCACAGATCTTCCTTAAACCTTCCCAAACCTTCCCTTCATCAACCCTCCCTTCCCTTCCCTTCCCTTCCCTTCCCTTCCCTTCCCTTCCCTTCCCTTCCCTTCCCTTCCCTTCCCTTCCCTTCCCTTCCCTTCCCTTCCCTTCCCTTCCCTTCCCTTCCCTTCCCTTCCCTTCCCAAACCTTCCCAAACCTTCCCAAACCTTCCCAAACCTTCCCAAACCTTCCCAAACCTTCCCTTCCCAAACCTTCCCTTCCCAAACCTTCCCTTCCCAAACCTTCCCTTCCCTTCCCAAACCTTCCCAAACCTTCCCAAACCTTCCCAAACCTTCCCTTCCCAAACCTTCCCAAACCTTCCCTTCCCAAACCTTCCCTTCCCAAACCTTACCTTCCCAAACCTTCCCAAACCTTCCCAAACCTTCCCAAACCTTCCCAAACCTTCCCAAACCTTCCCAAACCTTCCCAAACCTTCCCAAACCTTCCCTTCCCAAACCTTCCCTTCCCAAACCTTCCCTTCCCAAACCTTCCCAAACCTTCCCAAACCTTCCCAAACCTTCCCTTCCCAAACCTTCCCTTCCCAAACCTTCCCAAACCTTCCCAAACCTTCCCAAACCTTCCATTCCCCTCCCAAACCTTCCCATCCCAAACCTTCCCATCCCAAACCATCCCATCCCATCCCAAACCTTCCCTTCCCACACCTTCCCTTCCCAAACCTTCCCAAACCTTCCCAAACCTTCCCAAACCTTCCCTTCCCACACCTTCCCAAACCTTCCATTCCCAAGCCTTCCCTTCCCAAACCTTCCCAAATCTTCTCAAAACTTCACAGATCTTCCTTAAACCTTCCCAAACCTTCCCTTCATCAACCCTCCCTTCCCTTCCCTTCCCTTCCCTTCCCTTCCCTTCCCTTCCCTTCCCTTCCCAAACCTTCCCTTCCCAAACCTTCCCTTCCCAAACCTTCCCTTCCCTTCCCAAACCTTCCCTTCCCAAACCTTCCCTTCCCAAATCTCCTGAAACCTGCCCAAACCTTCCCAAACCTGCCCAAACCTTCCCTTCCCTAAACTTTCATTCGCTTCCCAAACCTTCCCATTCCAAACCTTCCCTTCTGAAACCTTCCCTTCCCATCCCAAACCTTTCCAAAACTTCCCTTCCCAAACCTTCTCAAACCTTCCCAAAGCTTCCCAAAACTTCCATTCCCAAAACTTCCCGAAGCTTCCAAAACTTCCCTTCCCAAACCTTCCCTGCCCAAACCTGCCCAAACCTGCCCAAACCTTCCCTTCCCTTTCCTTCCCATCCCAAACATTCCCTTTCCAAACCTTCCCTTCCCTTCCCATCCCAAACCTTCCCATCCCAAACCTTCCATTCCCTTCCCAAACCTTCCATTCCCCTCCCTAACCTTCCCTTCCAAAACATTCCCTTCCAAACCTTCCCAAGCCTTCCCAAACCTTCCCAAAACTTCCCAAACCTTCCCAAAACTTCCAAAAACTTCCCAAAACTTCCCTTCCCAAACCTTCCCAAAACTTCCCTTCCCAAATCTTCCCTTCCCAAAACTTCCCTTCCCAAGCCTTCCCTTCCCAAACCTTCCTAAAACTTCTCAAAACTTCACAAACCTTCCTTAAACCTTCCCAAACCTTCACTTCATCAACCCTCCCTTCCCTTCCCAAATCCTTCCCTTCCCTAGCATTCCCTAACATTCCCTTCCCAAACCTTCCCTTCCCTTTTCTAACGTTCCCTTCCCAAACCTTCCCAAGCCTTCCCAAACCTTCCCAAGCCTTCCCAAACCTTCCCAAAACTTCCCATACCTTCCCAAAACTTCCCAAACCTTCCCAAATCTTCCCTTCCCAAATCTTCCCTACCCAAACCTTCCCTTACCAAACCTTCCCAAAACTTCTCAAAACTTCGCAAACCTTCCTTAATCCTTCCCAAACCTTCCCTTCATCAACCCTCCCTTCCCCTCCCTTCCCTTCCCTTCCCTTCCCTTCCCTTCCCTTCCCTTCCCTTCCCTTCCCTTCCCTTCCCTTCCCTTCCCTTCCCAAATCCTTCCCTTCCCTAGCATTCCCTAACATTCCCTTCCCTTCCCTAACATTCCCTTCCCTTTTCTGACATTCCCTTCCCAAACCTGCCCAAACCTTCCCTTCCCAAACCTGCCCAAACCTTCCCTTCCCAAACCTTCCCAAACCTTCCTTTCCAAACCTTCTATTCCCTTCCCAAACCTTCCCTTCCCAAACCTTCCTAAACCTTCCCAAACCTTCCCAAACCTTCCCAAACCTTCCCTAACCTTCATTTCCCAAACCTTTCCTTCCCTTCCCAAATCTTCCCAAATCTTTCCAAACCTTCCCGAACCTTCCCTTCCTGAACCTTCCCAAACCTTCCCAAACCTCTTCCCTCCCCAAACCTTCTCTTCCCTCCCCAAACCTTCTCTTCCCTTCCCAAATCTTCCCTTCCCAAATCTTCCCTTCCCAAACCTTCCCAAATTTTCCCTTCCCTTCCCAAACCTTCCCTTCCCAAACCTTCCCTTCCCAAACCTTCCCTTCCCTTCCCAAACCTTCCCTTCCCAAACCTTCCCTTCCCAACACAAACCATTCTAAACCTTCCCAAACCTTCACTTGCCGAACCTTCCCGAACCTTCCCTTCCCGAACCTTCCCTTCCCGAACCTTCCCTTCTGAAACCTTCCCGTCCCATCCCAAACCTTTCCAAACCTTCCCTCGCGAAACTTCTCAATCCCTCCCAAAGCTTCTCAAACCTTCCCAAACCTTCCTTAACCTTCCCTTCCCTTCCCTTCCCTTCCCTTCCCAAAGCTTCCCTTCCCTTCCCTTCCCTTCCCTTCCCTTCCCTTCCCTTCCCTTCCCTTCCCTTCCCTTCCCTTCCCTTCCCTTCCCTTCCCTTCCCTTCCCTTCCCTTCCCTTCCCTTCCCTTCCCTTCCCTTCCCTTCCCTTCCCTTCCCTTCCCTTCCCTTCCCTTCCCAAACCTTCCCTTCCCTTCCCTTCCCTTCCCTTCCCTTCCCTTCCCTTCCCTAACCTTCCCTTCCCAAACCTTCCCAAACCTTCCCTTCCCAAACCTTCCCTTCCCTTCCCAAACCATCCCCAACCTTCCCTTCCCTTCCCTTCCCTTCCCTTCCCTTCCCAAACCTTCCCTTCCCAAACCTTCCCTTCCCAAACCTTCCCTTCCCAAACCTTCCCTTCCCTTCCCAAACCTTCCCTTCCCAAACCTTCCCTTCCCTTCCCTTCCCAAACCTTCCCTTCCCTTCCCAAACCTTCCCTTCCCTTCCCAAACCTTCCCTTCCCAAACCTTCCCTTCCCAAACCTTCCCAAACCTTCCCTTCCCAAACCTTCCCTTCCCTTCCCAAACCTTCCCTTCCCAAACCTTCCCTTCCCAAACCTTCCCTTCCCAAACCTTCCCTTCCCAAACCTTCCCAAACCTTCCCAAACCTAACCTTCCCAAACCTTCCCAAACCTTCCCAAACCTTCCCTTCCCTAACATTCCCCTCCCTAACATTCCCTTCCCAAACCTTCCATTCCCTTCCCAAATCTTCCATTCCCCTCCCAAACCTTCCCAAACCTTCCATTCCCAAGCCTTCCATTCCCAAGCCTTCCCTTCCCAAACCTTCCCAAATCTTCTCAAAACTTCACAGATCTTCCTTAAACCTTCCCAAACCTTCCCTTCATCAACCCTCCCTTCCCTTCCCTTCCCAAATCTCCTGAAACCTGCCCAAACCTGCCCAAACCTGCCCAAACCTTCCCTTCCCTAAACTTCCATTCGCTTCCCAAACCTTCCCATTCCAAACCATCCCTTCTGAAACCTTCCCTTCCCATCCCAAACCTTTCCAAAACTTCCCTTCCCAAACCTTCTCAAACCTTCCCAAAGCTTCCCAAAACTTCCATTCCCAAACCTTCCCGAAGCTTCCAAACCTTCCCTTCATAAACCTTCCCTTCCCAAACCTTCCCAAACCTTCCCAAACCTTCTCAATCTTCCCTTCCCAAACCTTCCCTTCCCAAACCTGCCCAAACATTCCCTTCCCAAACCTGCCCAAACCTTCCCTTCCCTTTCCTTCCCATCCCAAACATTCCCTTTCCAAACCTTCCCTTCCCATCCCAAACCTTTCCATCCCAAACCTTCCCTTCCCATCCCAAACCTTTCCATCCCAAACCTTCCATTCCCCTCCCTAACCTTCCATTCCCTTCCCAAACCTTCCCTTCCAAAACATTCCCTTCCCAAACCTTCCCAAACCTTCCCAAACCTTCCCAAACCTTCCCAAACCTTCCCAAACCTTCCCAAACATTCCCAAACCTTCCCTTCCCAAACCTTCCCAAACCTTCCCTTCCCAAATCTTCCCTTCCCAAACCTTCCCTTCCCTTCCCAAACCTTCCCTTCCCTTCCCAAACCTTCCCTTCCCAAACCTTCCCTTCCCAAACCTTCCCTTCCCAAACCTTCCCTTCCCAAACCTTCCCTTCCCTTCCCAAACCTTCCCTTCCCTTCCCAAAACTTCCCTTCCCTTCCCAAATCTTCCCAAACCTTCCCAAACCTTCCCAAACCTTCCCAAACCTTCCCAAACCTTCCCAAACCTTCATTTCCCAAATCTTCCTATCCCTTCCCAAATCTTCCCTTCCCTTCCCAAATCTTCCCTTCCCAAACCTTCCCTAACCCTCCCTTCCCAACCCAAACCTTTCCTTCCCTTCCCAAATCTTCCCAAATCTTTCCAAACCTTCCCGAACCTTCCCTTCCTGAACCTTCCCGAACCTTCCCAAACCTCTTCCCTCCCCAAACCTTCTCTTCCCTCCCCAAACCTTCCCTTCCCAAACCTTCCCTTCCCAAATCTTCCCAAACCTTCCCAAACCTTCCCAAACCTTCCCAAACATTCCCAAACCTTCTCAAACCTTCCAAAACCTTCCCTTCCCAAACCTTCCCAAACCTTCCCAAACCTTCCCAAACTTTCCCTTCCCAAAGCTCACCTCCCCTCGCCTCCCCTCCCCTCTCCCGTTTTAATCACCTTCGTGTTGCCCTAGATTTGTGAGCTGATTACCCCGGTCATCAGTGATGCGAGCTGACCTGGGCCAGTGTTGGGGGTTGAATGCTTCGCTTTTCTTTTTGTGGAATTTCTCCCATTGTTATGCTAATTAATTGTGGCTACACCTTAAAACGACAGATAATGTTCTCTCGTAGGGGGGTGGCTGGAGGGGGAGGGGGGGGGAACCGGAAAAGGAAAGGTGGGATAGGGGGGTCTGGAGCGGGGGACGCTCTCTCGCTTGGCTCCTGGAGTGGGAAGACAACCTGGGCTCTGCTCTGGCATCTTCCCCTGTCATCCCAGCGCTGAGATCCACGCTCCCTGCCTTTGGACATCGCTCCGCGGCTCTCCCAGCTCACCCTACTACCTCCGGACACTCTGCTGAGCACCACGACCGACACCGTGAGGGGGGAGTAACTTTCCCATCCCCTCTCTCCCCTGGGCCGCAGCTGCCATCACCCAGCCCTCTTCAACTGCGCGGGACCTGCCCTGCCCCCACAGCACCGGTAACAGCACAGGGAGACGGCCTGCGGCCAGAAGGGACTGGAGCGGAGCTAGACTGTTTCTGTTGCCAATTTTTATAGCTGTTGTTGTTTTTTTCTGCTTTGTTAAATACCAGTAAAGAACTGTTATTCTCATCCCCATATCTCCTGAAGGTGTCTGAATTGGACCTAAAATAATTAAAAGGGAGGGGGGTTGCACTCTGCATCGCAGAAAAGGGGCTCTTGCCTTTCCTTAGACCATACCTGTCTTTCAAACCGAGACAGATTTTGGCGCCCAACGTGGGGCACTGCCTGAGGGCATTGAGAGAGGGGTAGAAAAGGGGATAACAGTTCTTAAATTACCCAAGCTTGTGGTAGGTGACACCATGCTGTCCAGCTTACCCTGGATTGGCCTCCATGTGGTCACTGCTATATCTCTCCCATTTGCAAGCCCTTTTTTAAACATGAGTTTCATAACCAAGGTTACTGTGGCTATTATCCAGTTTATTATGTGGGTTGATCAGTTGAGGAATTCATGGATTTTTAATTTTCTCTGGAAGATGGCCACATGGATTCAGAGCTATCACACTCTAAGTGTGTGTTTCTGGGGCTACTTCAATAATGGTACTTACTGTGAGGAAGTGGCAGCAGGTGAAATTTTTTCTCAACCCATCACAGGGTTTTTGAAGTTCACCCCACCAGTCTTCAAGGGGTTCCAATCCACTTTAAATGCTAATGACATTATATTGTGGCTAGTGTTGCTTATATCCCTGTTAAACCTGTTCTATCTAACATTCAGAGATAAGGGGAGATTGACTTGGATAACAACCCTGATACCTACCCGAGGAAATAGTGATGTTACCCCAGAGCCTGATCCTGTCCCAGAGACTAGGGAGGTTACCCCAGAGCCTGATCTTGTCCCAGAGACTAGGGAGGTTACCCCAGAGCCTGATCCTATCCCAGAGACTAGGGATATTACCCCAGAGTTTGACCCTGCTCCACAGCCCACCTCGGAAAGGAACCACCCAGAATGGGTGGGGGTGCTAGCAAAGGAGATACGTGAGATGGGCCAGATGCTGAAGGAGTACCTCTCCCCAGCTGGTGAGAAACCCTCCCCCTGCCTTAAAGAGGGAGACTCTGGTGGTGCAGCAGTGGGACCCACAGATGTTACATCTGTCCAGGTTCCAGCTGAACTGCAAGGGCACTCACAGCCAGCAGCAGTTGCCCCTGTGGAAACTAGGAAGTCTAAGATGAAAACAAGGCACCTAGATAATAAGGGTCAGGAAGGGGGCCCCTCACAACCAGCAGGGGAGCCAGAAGTTGAGATCATCACCGAGTCCCTGTCATACGAGAGTCTCCGTAACCTGCGAAAAGACATTGTACGGCAGGGCCGTGAGGCTTTTACAACCTGGTTACTGCGGGTCTGGGACCTTATGGGTACAGGTGTGCAACTGGATGGTACTGAGGCAAGGAATTTGGGAGCCTTGACCCAGGACTCAGGTGTGGACCAGGTATTTGTAAGGGAGACAGGTCTCCTTTCCCTCTGGGAGCGACTTTTAATGAGTGTGAGAGAGAGATTTGTCCACAGGGAAAGAATGCAGGAGTACCACCAGAGAACACGTTGGAATACCCTTGAGGAAGGGATCCAAAAGCTGAGAGAAGTGGCAGTACTGGAGGTGCTCTTTGGGAGGGATGGACAGCATGACAATGACCCTGACAAGGTCAGGTGCACAGGACAGATGGTGTGGAATCTGGCAAACCTGGGCCCATCTCAATATACCCCCTTTATTGCAATGATTGATGCTGATACCAACCAAGTGACAGTGGGTTCTGTTGCCAACAGGCTCAGGAATTATCAGAGTATGATGGCTGGCCCAGTGCAGGCTCATGTCTCTGCTGTGGCTAAGGACCTCAGAGAGGAGTTTAAGGAGGAGATGAAGGAGATAAGGGAAGAGGTGAGGAAGATCAGTGCAGCACCAGTGAGAGTCATGGACCCCAAAAGTAGAGCCCAACGGCCCCCAGCTAGGGAGAGAGGGTACACCCCACGTGCTGACCTGTGGTTTTTTCTACGTGACCACGGGGAAGACATGAGAAGGTGGGATGGGAAACCCACTTCTGTCCTGGCAGCACGGGTGCGCCAAATCAGGGAGGGGAACACCAACAGAGGGAACTCCACTAAAGTGAGGGTAGCCTCAGCCTTCCATGGAGGTGCAGGGTATTACAGAAGGGAGGATGATCTGTCAGATCCCCTTGAAGGAACCTCCAGTATGTATGCCCAGGAGAGAAATAATAACCAGGGCTAGAGGGGCCCTGCCTCTAGCCAGGGAGAGGCACGGGAAAACCGGATCTTTTGGACGGTGTGGATCCGATGGCCTGGCACATCAGAGCCACAGGAACACAGAGCATTGGTTGACACTGGTTCACAATGTACATTAATACCATCAGGACATGTCGGAAAGGAACCTGTTTCAATTGCTGGGGTTACAGGGGGATCTCAGGAATTGACTCTGCTGGAGGCTGAGGTGAGCCTGACTGGGAAAGAGTGGCAGAAACATCCAATTGTGACTGGCCCAGAGGCACCATGTATCCTAGGCATAGACTTCCTCAGGAATGGCTATTACAAAGACCCAAAGGGACTCAGATGGGCTTTTGGAATAGCTGCTGTGGCAGCAGAGGGCATTAAGCAGTTGAACACCCTGCCTGGGCTATCAGAAAACCCATCTGCAGTGGGACTCCTCAGGGTGAAAGAGCAACAGGTGCCAATTGCTACCTCAACAGTGCACCGCCGGCAGTACCGGACGAATCGAGATGCCGTGATCCCCATCCACAAGATGATCCGTGAGCTGGAGAGCCAAGGGGTGGTCAGCAAAACCCACTCACCCTTCAACAGCCCCATCTGGCCTGTGCGTAAATCGGAAGGAGAATGGAGATTGACAGTGGACTATCGTGCACTGAATGAGGTGACTCCACCGCTGAGCGCTGCCGTGCCGGACATGCTGGAACTGCAGTACGAGCTGGAGTCCAAGGCAGCAAAGTGGTACGCCACCATTGACATCGCCAATGCATTCTTCTCCATTCCTCTGGCAGCAGAGTGCAGGCCTCAGTTCGCTTTCACCTGGAGGGGTGTGCAATACATGTGGAACCGACTGCCCCAGGGGTGGAAACACAGCCCCACCATCTGTCATGGGCTGATCCAGGCTACACTGGAGAAGGGTGGAGCTCCAGAACATCTGCAGTACATTGATGACATCATTGTGTGGGGGGATACGGCAATGGAAGTATTTCAGAAAGGAGAAAAGATCATTGAGATTCTGCTGGGAGCCGGCTTCGCCATTAAAAAGAGCAAAGTCAAAGGGCCTGCCCAAGAGATCCAGTTCCTGGGAGTAAAGTGGCAAGATGGACGGCGCCAGATCCCCAGTGAGGTCATCAATAAGATCACTGCAATGTCTCCACCAACCAGCAAGAAGGAAACACAAGCCTTCCTAGGTGCCATAGGCTTTTGGAGAATGCACATTCCTGAGTACAGCCAGATTGTGAGCCCTCTTTACCTGGTCACCCGCAAGAAGAACGATTTCCACTGGGGCCCTGAGCAGCAGCAAGCCTTTGCCCAGATCAAGCAGGAGATCGCTCATGCAGTAGCCCTTGGCCCAGTCAGGACGGGACCAGATGTGAAGAACGTGCTCTACTCTGCAGCTGGGAACCATGGTCTGTCCTGGAGCCTTTGGCAGAAGGTGCCTGGTGAGACGCGAGGCCGACCACTGGGGTTCTGGAGCCGAAGCTACAGAGGGTCCGAGGCCAACTACACTCCGACAGAGAGGGAGATCTTGGCCGCCTATGAAGGGGTCCAAGCAGCCTCAGAGGTGGTTGGCACAGAAACACAACTCCTCCTGGCACCCCGACTGCCAGTGCTGGGGTGGATGTTTAAAGGAAAGGTTCCCTCAACCCACCATGCCACTGACGCCACATGGAGTAAATGGATTGCCCTCATCACACAACGTGCCCGTATTGGAAACCCGAATCGCCCTGGGATTTTGGAGATTATTACCAACTGGCCGGAAGGGGAAGACTTTGGCCTTGCCGACGAAGAGGAACAGGAACAGGTGACCCGGGCCGAAGAAGCCCCACCGTATAACCAACTGCCAGCAGATGAAACATGCTATGCTCTTTTCACTGATGGTTCCTGCCGCATCGTGGGGATGAACCGGAAGTGGAAAGCAGCCGTATGGAGCCCCACACGACAGGTTGCACAAGCTACCGAAGGAGAAGGTGGATCGAGTCAACTTGCTGAACTCAAAGCTGTTCAGCTGGCCCTGGACATTGCTGAAAGAGAGAAGTGGCCAAAACTCTACCTTTACACTGATTCATGGATGGTAGCCAATGCTCTGTGGGGATGGCTGGAAAGGTGGAAAAAGGCTAACTGGCAACGTAGGGGAAAACCAATCTGGGCTGCCAATGAATGGAAAGACATTGCCACCCGGGTAGAGAAGTTGCCTGTGAAAGTCCGTCACGTAGATGCCCATGTCCCCAAGAGTCGGGCTAATGAGGAACACCGACACAATGAGCAGGTAGATCAGGCTGCACAGATAGAGGTGTCGCAGATAGATTTAGACTGGCAGCACAAGGGAGAGTTGTTCCTGGCTCGATGGGCCCATGATGCCTCAGGTCATCAGGGCAGAGATGCCACATATAAGTGGGCATGAGACCGAGGGGTGGATCTAACCATGGACAGTATTTCTCAAGTTATCCATGACTGTGAGACATGCGCTGCCATCAAGCAAGCCAAGCGGGTGAAGCCCCTCTGGTATGGGGGGCGATGGTCCAAATATAAGTATGGAGAGGCCTGGCAGATTGACTACATCACACTGCCTCAAACCCGCCAGGGCAAGCGCTATGTACTGACCATGGTGGAAGCCACCACTGGATGGTTGGAGACCTACCCTGTGCCTCATGCCACTGCTCGGAACACCATCCTGGGCCTGGAAAAACAAGTTCTTTGGAGGCATGGTACCCCTGAGAGAATTGAGTCAGACAATGGGACTCATTTCAAGAACAGCCTTATAAACACCTGGGCTAGAGAACACGGCATTGAGTGGGTGTACCATATCCCCTACCATGCACCAGCTGCAGGGAAAGTTGAACGGTGCAATGGCCTGCTTAAAACCACCTTGAAGGCACTGGGTGGGGGAACTTTCAAGAACTGGGAGATTAATCTACCAAAGGCCACCTGGTTAGTGAACACCCGAGGTTCCACTAACCGAGCAGGCCCTGCCCAATCTGAGCCCTTGGGAATATCGAATGGAGATAAGGTTCCAGTGGTACACATAAGAGGTATACTAGGAAAAACTGTTTGGGTGAATCCTGCCTCCAGCAAAGACAATCCCATCCATGGAGTTGTATTCGCTCAAGGACCAGGTTGCACCTGGTGGGTGATGCAAAAGAATGGAGAGACCAGATGCATACCCCAAGGAGACCTTGTTTTAGGGTGAAATACCCATAGTACTGTGCCTATGTCTCTAACTACATGTATGTATATATAATGTAACAGTTTAATTTGATATAGCATATTAGTATGGGAGAAATTCAGGGGTGGATAATGTTGGGGGTTGAATGCTTCGCTTTTCTTTCTGTGGAATTTCTCCCATTGTTATGCTAATTAATTGTGGCTACACCTTAAAACGACAGATAATGTTCTCTCGTAGGGGGGTGGCTGGAGGGGGAGGGGGGGGGAACCGGAAAAGGAAAGGTGGGATAGGGGGGTCTGGAGTGGGGGACGCTCTCTCGCTTGGCTCCTGGAGTGGGAAGACAACCTGGGCTCTGCTCTGGCATCTTCCCCTGTCATCCCAGCGCTGAGATCCACGCTCCCTGCCTTTGGACATCGCTCCGCGGCTCTCCCAGCTCACCCTACTACCTCCGGACACTCTGCTGAGCACCACGACCGACACCGTGAGGGGGGAGTAACTTTCCCCATCCCCTCTCTCCCCTGGGCCGCGGCCGCCATCACCCAGCCCTCTTCAACTGCGCGGGACCTGCCCTGCCCCCACAGCACCGGTAACTGAGCACAGGGAGACGGCCTGCGGCCAGAAGGGACTGGAGCGGAGCTAGACTGTTTCTGTTGCCAATTTTTATAGCTGTTGTTGTTTTTTTCTGCTTTGTTAAATACCAGTAAAGAACTGTTATTCTCATCCCCATATCTCCTGCCTGAAGGTGTCTGAATTGGACCTAAAATAATTAAAAGGGAGGGGGATTGCACTCTGCATCGCAGAAAAGGGGCTCTTGCCTTTCCTTAGACCATACCTGTCTTTCAAACCGAGACAGCCAGTTAGCCTTTCAAAATGTATTCTTTGGCTAGGGCAGAGTAATTGCATTCAAAAATCAATGTTTAACATTCATTTACAGGCTTGCAATGAGGCACGCTGTGTGTGCCATGCTCTAATTTGTACCACTCTGGGAACATTTCCCTTGTCTCAACACTTTACGTTGGGTTTTGTAGACAGAAGTTGAAGATCTGAGCACAGACCTGTTTCTGCCTTCCTGTGTAACCTTGGGCCAATTGCTAAATCTCTGTGTATCAGTTCTTCCTTCTGTAGAGTGGTGAGTACAAAACCTGCTGCAAAGGTACCTCGGGCTGAGCAGATTAAGACGTGGATGGAATATATCTTGGTGTTAATATGATATTCATTTCTCACTAGACTCACCAGAAGTCTTCCTTTTTTCTGTCCTTCTTCCCTCTGGCTATGGAGTTTTCCTGCCAGATGGCCTAGAAATGTTAGTAGAGTTCAAGATATAGCGGGGCCACATTGGTTTTGATTGTATTCTTTCCTTATGATGTATATATTCTGAATTACTTGCTTGTAATGAAAACCGAACTGTATTTGTATCAATCATCTGTAAGGGCATCCCCAGCAAGTGTGCTGATGACACCAAGCTGAGTGGTGTGGTGAAGGACAGGATGCCATCCAGAGGGACCTGGACAAGTCTGAGAAGTGGGCCAGTGGGAATCTCATGAAGTTCAACAAGGCAAAGTGCAAGGTGCTATACCTGGCTCAGGGAAAACCCTGGTACCAACACAGGCTGGAGGATGGGTGGATTGAGAGCAGCTCTGCCAAGAAGGACTGGGGGTACTGATGGATGTAAAGCTGGACATGAACTGGCCATGTGGGCCATGCTCACAGCCCAGAAAAAACTGCATCCTGTGCTGCATCAATGGCAGCGTGGCCAGCAGGGCGAGGGAGGGGATTTGGCCCCTCTGCACTGTCCTGGTGAGAGCTCACCTACAGTGCTGCATCCAGCTCTGGGGTCCCCAACATACATAGGACATGGACCTGTCAGGGTGAATCCAGGGGAGGGTCATGAAGAGGATCAGAGGGATGGAGCACCTCTCGTGTAAGGAAAGGCTGAGAGAATTAGGACTGTTTAGCCTGGAGGAGAGAAGGCTCTAGGGAGACCTTATTGCAGCTTGTTATTACTTAAAAGGGACTTGTAAGAAAGATGGGGGCAAACATTTTAGTAGGGCCTGCTGTGATAAGGACAAGGAGATGGTTTTTAATTAAAAGAGAGTATACTCAGACTAGGTATAAGGAAGAAAGTTTTGATGATGAAGTTGCTGAACTGCCGGACCAGGGGTGGCAGATGCCCACACCTGGGAGCGCTCAGGGTTGGACCAGGCTCTGAGTAACCTGGTCTAGTTGAAGATGTCTCTACTCACTGCAGGGGGTTGGACTTTAAAGGTTCCTTCCAACCCAAACCATTCTATGATCTACCATGAACACAAGATTTTACTCCTCATGGTAGTAGGTGGTAAGCTCAGCTCAGAAGCCATAATTTTATAAGTGAGGTTAGGATTCTGGGGTGCTTTTAGCCATGTATTTTGTTAATCTCTTACTGCTTGGTCACTCAGTCTGGCAAGGTCTTCAGGGAGATGCTCTTCCTAGACAATTCACCCTTTCTACACTGAATATTTTCTTTCATAACTTATCACTGAGTTTCATCAGAAAACTGTGCCAATCCATTGCCTTCCTTTGCCCTCTACCTCCACCCCTTTTCTCCTTCCTTCACCTGTTTCCCAGAGCACTTATGAATGTGTTGGACAGCACAGACCCAGCACAGCCCAGCTGATGTTTCAGAAGGTGATGCATGAAACCTGTCCGTGTGCATAAATTCTGCATGCTAATGACGTCTTCCTGGTACACGAACCCAGGATGTTGCAATTATTTTACCTCAAGGCAGGATCTATCTGAAGGAGGAAGTGGAAAGGGGGACAGGACATTCTGAAATTGAAAAATACCCCACTGCAGCTTGATCCCAAGAGATAGGTAAATCTAGAAAAACAGTGCTTGCAACCTCGACAAACCCTCTAGGTCATGATGTCTGGTGGAAACCACTAGAATATTTGAATTTTTATATATAAGCACATGAAAATGTTTTTATTGAAGAAAATGTGCTTATATATACTTTTTTGCTCATACATGAGGTTTTTATCTATTGTCTCATATAAGAAATTATGGGGAAGTGTCTCTAATTTACCAAAGCACCGATTTCTTAGAGAGCTGCTTTGTTCTGAGTTTCCTTACTAACCTGCTGTGCTATGGGCAACACTGAGAAACCTATCTGTGGGGAATTTCTGAGTCAAAGAACTCATAAAAAGCTCAACTGAAAAGCCTAAACAGGGTTTCATTTCTGTTTGATTCCTTTATTAAAAACCATATCCTGGATGCCCAGCTTCCCTACCTTTCCCCTGATGTGTAGTGAAAAGTCCTCTTATTTTCCTGGGGAGAAGTGAAATCATCACTGGAGCCAGATCAGACCTTTCATAGGTCTTTACCAACATATTTGCAATATGTTTCCTTTCAATTAATTTCCCTAAAGATAACATTAGAGATTTTGATTTCTGCTGAGAATTTACACCATGCCCCAGTCTAGTGGGAGATTTAGGACGGGGTATGACTCACTGACATTATAGCCCAGGTTTACACTCCCTGGTTTCTTTGTGGTACCTACAGTCAGCATTTGCCAAGAGCAGAGACCCAACCTCCCCAGACCCCAGTGTGAGCAGCCAGCAGCAGAAACATGCAATCACACAGCAGCACGCTGTCTTGCACAAAAACCTTCATATTCATAATGAGGGATTTGTTGCAGAAAACATTTGTTTGTGGTCTTTACTCTTTTTAAAATGAGGATTCAATTACTGCTGGCTTTTTTTTCCCCTGGGGAACAACTGTTTTCACTGAAAACTTATTATTTCCCTCACCCTTGCTGTGGGAATGCTTTGCTACAAATACGCACCTTGGTCTCCCTGCCTTGCTCAGATCAGCTCTTTAAAACCATGAGCAGCACGAGTAAGTAAAACAAATTGAAGTCATAAAATGGAGTCCATGTCTGGCTGGCGAGTGCCAGTCGCTGTATCAGCACCTGCTGTCTGCTCCAATGCGGGTTTTTATTGTGTTCCCCACACACTGCAAGCGTTTGGCTTCTGTGGAATCATCTTCCCAGTCCTGAGCCGCAATGAACCTCCTGTGCTCCTCTGCACAGCTCGCTCCCAGCAGCCCCAAAAACCAGCTCTGCTTCTATTGTGTGGCTGACAGCAGCTCCATAATTTCTGCACTGCCTTGTGTATTCAAACCAGCACTGACTTGCAAGCCCATGGATGTTTTTGGTCAAGCCACGGATACGTATTAATAAAGCGGAGTTTGGTGCTGCTGAATATAGCAGCGACATTTGTCTCATGTTTGTCGCTTTGATTGGATAAAGCTCTGGCAAAGGCCTTTCTGAAATGCATCTCAGGCTGTGCTGAGCGAGATGTGAGCTGGGCTTTGTTGGCTCGGTGTGCTGGGGCACCGTGACAGACGAAAGAAACAATTATCTCACACTGCCAAAGTAATAGCTTTTGCTTATTCCTCAGTGAAAGCATAAGGGCCAAGTCCCCAAACCATTGAAGTCAAGGGAAAGATTCCTGTTGTTTCACACAGCTTTGGATCAAAGCCGCTGTGCAAAGGCACAATTTTTCAGTAGGTTAAAAAGAAAATACTTTTTTTTTTTTTTTTTTAATCCAAAGAAAGAGAGCATGGACATGCTATTTCTAACACAGCTATGCTGAAATAATGAGAGTGAAGAAATTTTGGGAAAATTCAGATGAACACATTTGGAAAAATAATTTACTTATCAAAATCCACAGTTTTAGAGTGAAACTATTTATGTGTGGTGAATTCGAGAAAAGGGCTGGGCAAAGGAGCAGTGTGGGGGCATTTATCTACAAAAATTTGTTAGAAAAACAGGATTTCATTTAGAAATGTTGCATGATGCAATTTAAAAATAATAAAGCAACACTGGCTTGACCGAAACACACTGTAGTAAATGATCCCCTTCCCCCAAATGATCCTTTAGCCTCCTTCCCTGGTTTCCCAGCCTAGCCATCAAAGGAAGGCAGGAGTCTGATTGCCCAGCTGTGCTTGTAAGGAAACGACTCAAACTCTGCAGTCGCTGTCGCCTCGTTTGTGTGAGCCAGAGGAGTGAGCCACGAGCACTCCCATTAACTGGCAGGCTAATCATTTTTTGCTGCTTGTTATGGAGAGAAACGGATGTCTCTGCTTAATCGGATGAAATTCTGAAAGTGCTTTTTGGTTCCTGTGGCTTTCATCTTTGGTGCCAGGGTTTTCAGCCCTCAGCAGGAAGAATTAAGGTGCTTCCTTTTCTGGCTCTCTGAAAGGCAGGTTGGTTATTACACCTGGATGCAAATTGAGCTGTCTGGCTTTGTTGAGACAAATAAAATGAGAATGAGCTTCACTGTAGGAACAAAAGCAGGGGTCCACGCTGTCTCCATCACCTGCTTTCACTCCACATCTGCCCTTTTGGACATGTTCTGACCAGTTCAGCCCAGTGCCCTTCCTCTGCCAGTGACTACAGCAGATACTTAAGAAAACATTTTGAGGAAAAATATATAAATCAACTACCTACCCAAATTTCATCCATCAGCAAGGCAGACATGCCTCTCAATCCACCAGTTTAACACTCTCAGATAAACTTTCTACCATGGATATTTATACTTTCAGCTCTTTCAACATCCTATGGTGACGAGGTCTGTGCTTTAATTCTATACTATGTGAAGACAATATTTCCTTCTCTTTAAACCTTCTGCCTAATAATTGTATTTAGGTGCTCTCTAGTTCCTGGATTATGAGCAGCAGTTGCAAATCTTTCCAGATTGGCTTTACTGTGGTTACTGTGATTGCCAAGCTTAACCTGCCACACGTCCCCTCTGCCATCCTTTGTCCAGGCAGAAGTCTGACCTGTTTCACAGCTCCTCTGCAGAGGCCCTTCCCTACTTGGGCACAGCCATGAGCTTTGATGCTCCCAGTGCTTCCTCTTCTGAGAGAAAAGGGTAGCAGGACTGCATGATATCCAAGATATGACCTGCCATGAAGGAATACAATTTGGAAAAATGCTGGAGTTTTAGTCCTCTCATTTCCTTTCCAAATATTACAGCCTTTTTGATTCCTGATGGTAACTGAGTTGATATTTTCAGAGAACAATGCAGAACAGCCTTACATAGAATTAGTCAATATCCTGTTGTCTTACATTTATCCCTGGAGATGTTTTCTCAATATCCATAGCTTCATACATCTTATGACAATATTATCAGCTGGGTACAGCATTGGACTCAGAAATGGCTGCTGAGGCTTTTGTGATCAGCTTTCTCTCAGTGGTTTTGTCAGGAAGTCTAAAGCATACAGACTGGACAGAGGAGGAAGTGAACATGCAAAGGTATCTGATACCATCACTCCTAGACCTGAGGGTGACAGGCACTGTAAACCTCTCTGAAAGCTCACCACAATTAGCAGCATGGTTCAAGATATTTTAATATGGATTTTTAATTTTTTTTGAGAAATAGGTTTTACCTTTTTTTTTAAGCAGCCTGAGAAAACAGTTGGAATGTATCCATTTCTCTACACAAAATAGCTCTCTTTTCAGAAAAAAAATTTGTGTTAAAGTGTTTATGCTAGCTTAAAATCACAATGAGAAGTTTAATTTGACTGAGTATGTAAGTATGTTTCCTTCAGGAACAGACATTAAAATGAAAATCAGTTTGTATTTTAACCAGCTTTGAATGTGATGCTGTGAGAGCAGAATACTGCAGAAACAATTTCTCCAGCACTGTAGTCATCAGCTTCACTCCTGACCTCACAAAATAGCTTGATCTGTGGGACAGAGCTAAGGAGGCCTTTAAACCAACACTGTATGGAGTGTCAGGTGAACAAAAGGCAAAGATCACGTTTTTACTTCTGTGCAAATCCACTGCCAGAGATATCTGAAAGTCTGCTCTGGTGTGTTGTGTGTGGAACAGGCAGAGTGCATCCAGGCTACCTGGGGAAAATCAGCTTTTGAAGTGTTTCCTCCTTTTCCTCTGCTAACTTGTGGATAATTCCAGCTTGGACTGGTTTGAGCAACCTAAAATAACTAACCCAGGCTGAACTTAACAAAGAAACACCTTGAGGAGCAAACAGGCACCTGAATTTGATTGCTACTTTGGATAATTTCATCTCCATGACTCCCTGCCCATCTTTGCCAGGTGAAATAATGTTCTTTCACCTTATTCAATCCGTGAGAAAATTCAGCTGGAGAGGTGTCAGCTCTAGATCCAGGGAAAGGCTTGCAGGTTTCAGTGCCTGGCACTGCCACTCCTGTTGGGGATGTCACAGCAAGACAGCCTGAATCTTGGTGTTGCTTAATTTCTGCCTGGAAATGTGTTGGATTAGACTCCACTACAGTGAAATTGCTTCAGTGAAACAAACCAGACCAAAGCAGCAGCAGCAGGTTCCCTTTGTTACCTGCTTTGAGCATTGGTGCGAAGGGAGAGAGAAGGTCAAATGTTTTTGGGCAGGGAGAAGAGCTGCATGTGAGTCTTGTGTACCTTGTGTGACACCTCTGAGTCCTCAGCTCTTGTGAAAATGGGAAAATGCACTTCTCTGCTTCTCTTTTGTGAGGAGATTGACCCCGTAAATGTGCTTTAGCTATCTTCAGGGAAAGCAGGCAGGGGAACGATGAGTTTGCTCCCAGATCCCAATGGGATTCTAGTGGTGTTTGGGAATGGAGATGCAAAGATTCTCAAAGTTATAAGGACATACATCCCTCAGAGAATGCCTTGAGGCCTTAAGGATATTTACTGACAGATGTGGAATAACTAAGTTCTGAGAACTTGGAATATCTCCCAGGCAAGGTGGAACCAATGACTTTGATCAGTGATTTTGAAGATATCCTGGTTTTGTGCTCTGTGATCTTAAGTCCCCTTGCAGATCAAGGCCTAACATGCAAGCAGGGATGCCCTGTGGAAGACCTCCAAGGAGTTTAAATCCACTAGAAGATATAATGTGTAACTGGGTGCTTGAAGACTACGTCACACATAGCAAGGACTGGGATTACATGGATTAATTTAAGTTCAGGTGTGCCTATCTTTGAATAGAAACACCATAAATTTTAGCTCTATTGAAAATACTTTGTGTGATTGATGGTGGTTTAGAGGCAGTAGATAATGAAATGTTGCTGATTTTGAACATAAGCAATATTTATTGTAGTGGCTTTCTATCAGGATAGGATCTTCTGGTTAAACAGCAAACATCATGTTCCCTCACGTTTTCATTAAATTTTACGATTTTATCTGTGAGAATGACTGTAACACCGTACAGCTCGCCAGGTCTTACAAAAGGCTTTAAAGACAGCAGTACATAGAGGGTGTGGGAATATGAGGTGCTCCTTGCTTTGGACTAAGAGGCTGTTTTCCAGCACTTCCCAGTGCCCTGCTTGCCAGCAGAGACACTCCCAGGGTCACAGCACATCTACTGCAAAACGCTGTCTTGCTTCTGAAAGGAGGGGACATCTCAACGAGGGCACTTAGGGTAGATGTTCACCTCTCGCTGCTGGCAGAGAAAAGGCTCTTTCCTTTTTAAAATGTATTAGGCAAATAAGAAATACTGCCAGAAAGATAATTTTCCTAGGAAACAGAGTGCTGGAGAAGGGATGCAACACTTTAAAGCACATATACTACACCTGAGCTGAGTTGTGTCACCTCTAAATGCCTTGAAATAGCATCCTCTCACCCATCCCATCATCTAATTATGAGTATTAATGGGACTTTCCAGAGTGCATCCATGGAGAAATGCACTTCATCTCTGTTTCCTTCCCCATGACACTCCCTGGGCACACTGTGGGCTTT
Organism: Sturnus vulgaris; assembly: GCF_052056855.1. Classification (NCBI taxonomy): domain Eukaryota; kingdom Metazoa; phylum Chordata; class Aves; order Passeriformes; family Sturnidae; genus Sturnus; species Sturnus vulgaris. The sequence goes on along the minus strand of NC_142245.1, from coordinate 15,825,431 downwards.
ATTGGCAACAACTCTTCTTCATTTGAGATATGTAAAGGTATATTTACACTACAACAGTTTTAATTACTGATACAGAAGGGATAAAAGGGAAGGAAAGAAAGGGATGATCCATAATTGCCTATTTTTGTCTCTGATCACCAGGAATTTCATTAGTTTCCTCAGAATTGTTCCCCAAAGGAATGAAATGTATATAAATATGCAAGATGAGTTTTAATTACTGAAAATGCATCAAAAGCAGTATATGTTTCCATGACTAAAACCTTTCCTGGAGTCACAATAAGCGTCCCACAGAAAAATGGGCCACTAATTAATAAAGAAAGTAAATTATAACCATGCATGGCAAGATCCACGCTAATGGAGATGGAACGTGCCAGTGTTAATTTTGTAAGAAAGGGCATTTTAGGACTTGGGCTGCCACATGAACCTCAAATGAACAAGGATGTGCTAAATCCTCTCTGCTGACCATTGCCCCCGGCACAACAAAGATAAATCCTGCCCTGTTGCTGTAGTGGGAGATTTAGGAGTAGGTTTTAAGGGATGTGAGGCACTCGCTGCTCTCGGTGAAGCTGGAATGCAAATGTATCTGCTTTTCTGGTGGAAACTGGCAGTTCAGCGAAGCCAAATCCCTTCCATCTGGAGCAGATGAGAAGTCTTTTATAATTTTATACAGAAAGGGAAAAAAGCCCTCAATAGTACAACCTTCCCAAGTCTTTGTAAAACTTGGAGGTGTGTCTGTCCTAATTTGGAACAGGAGTGATTTCTTTGAGAGCATAAAAACATCTTTAGGTCAGAGAAATTGTTTCCCACACATGTCAACTTATGAATTTATTTCCAGATATAAGGCAATGTTGTGTCTTTGGGTATTCTGGGAATGTGGGCTCACTCTCAAAATATTCATTTTTTTAGATTTGTTTGCATGAGTTTTCCTTGTATTTTATAGTTGATTAGTTTAGATTGATGCAATTAGTGTAATTAAGTGTAATTATGAATTTTTGTGCAAATTCATGTAATAATATATGTACAATGTGTAATTAGGTAATTACAATATATCATTTGCAATATAAAATGTAATGTCATTGCACAATGCTGATTAAATTTCATATAAAAAAAAGATATCCTGGCACATGGAATAGATGATCTCAAAAGTTCATTCTTTTGGAATATCTTTAGGAAGTCCTTTCCAAATTATCCAACCCCTTCTATTTCCCATATGTCACCAGAACCCTGCAAAAATCTGATTTTATAAAGCAAACATATTTCCTCATCTTACTGTAGCCAGCTGAAAAAAATGCCCTCACTCTCCACCTACATTTTCCACCCTCTTTTCTATGTACAGACTTTAAAAGTAAAACAGACAAGAAGAGCTCCAATAAAACATGCCAACAATTTGCAGCAGCAGCAAAAGAGCAGTAACAAAGAGATTTATGTTTTGGAACTGTAATGATTTGTGCTCTGTTTTATCAAATCCATTTTTCTATGTAATATTTAATCTCCAAGCAGGGCATTTAAAATGCAGCAATTAAATGCCTTTATATGCTGATGAATCTCTGAGGACCAAAGATGAAGTAAATGGATTCTGCATGTGGATACTTTGAAGATGTCTTCTGGGAAATGCAATCTCCATTTCCATATCAGCAGTAAATATTAACTGTACACCTTGATAGTCCTCTGTGGTGTGTTCAGAGACTGTTCATCCTTGTGGATGAGGACTAAAGGAATTCCTGATGTGTTTGACACGCATCTTTTCAAGGTATTGAGGTCATTGGTCAATGGATATGATGAGAGAAAGGAAAGTCACTCTCATGCTAACCTAGCAAACTATCTGCAGGTCTCAACCTCAGCATGCAAAAAATCTAACTCCTGGGATTTGGCAATATCCCAGCAGGCATTGCCCTCCATCTGAAAGACCAAAAGGCTCTTTAAAAACATCTCAATCTCTCAGTAAGGTGTCTTTAAGCCATTATACTCCAGAGTTCTAGCAGACATCTCAATCATCTTTACAAATTATTATTGCTTGGGTGGTGTCAAAACCCCATTTCTACTGAGCCATGAAACTACAAAGCTCAACATGCTGAAGCTGCTTGTTGGAGAAAATGTGATTTAATGTTTATTTTGGTCAAGTTACCCCCCTATTCATGGTAAATAATTGAAAAGACAACAAGGCTCTATAAAATTTAATTTTAAGTCTGATGTTGCTGGTTAGAACAGATGGTTTCCTCCATGAAATGAAACATCTTCCCCAAAACTGCAGAGCTTCTGTAGCGAAGGAGGAAAGGGTTTCATGAGTCCAAAAGGGGCTAAGAGGTGCTGTTGAGAGTCTTGAGAGACTTTGGACACCAGCCAGCTTCTGGTGCCAAGCCCTCAGTGTAAGCCAGGGTATATTGGGTAAACATCACTGCATCCTTGCTAAAAAGTGATGTGATTCCAAGCAGGCACGAAGCCAGCAGCAGAGCCTGAAGAGCAGCCATGTCATTTGCTGCTCCATGTTGACAGATTTCCACTGCAATCAACACCTTGGCACAGCCAACACTTTCCTGAGCTCCAGACGAGAGCACTACATCTAACCTGACTACGAATCCTGCTCGACTTGCCAAGGAAAATAGGTCTCAAGTTTCCAACAATTGCATTGTGAACCATTCTGAGGAAATACCTTTCTCCACTGGTTTCCAAACAGTGTGGTCTTCTCCACCCTTGAAACAGAGGTTTGAGCAGAATTTAGTCTTGACTTTTATTAGGGCTGAAAGTGAAGTATGAACAGGACCATAAGCAGAGAATAAGAACTGTCTAAAAGAGAAAGAAACTCATCAGCTGGGGCACTCTGCTCCATGAAGCTCTTTGAAAAACAAGATAATTCACAAAACTTTCACTGATGCACAAGGAATTAATGCCACTGGTTTCCATTAATGCTTGTGAAGATTACCCATGGAAATATCCACTGCACAGATGGGAGAGTAAATTGTGTAGCTCTGCTATGAAATAAACGTGGATTTTACCAAATAAAGGACAGGTTTGTGTATATATCCTGCAAAAACCATTCTGTGATATCTGGCTGTAAAGCAAGTCAAAGAGTTAGGTGATGAGAGGATTTGGAATACAAATAAGTACACATAATTGAAATAAAGGGGAAAAGCACATCTTTTGACAGCAGAAGTACATGCTAAGATAGGAACTAGCAGAACCAGGAATTGCCTTTTCAAGATACAATAGAGTCCTTCAAAATGTCTCTCAGGAAAATAAGATTATCAAGATGGCTTTATCATTAGAAGAAAGGAATATTAAAAGACCTCAGGTCTGAATAAAAAAGATAAATTTAAAGTAAACTGGCATGGAGTTTATCCATGGTTGGGTTTGCAGTAATAAAGTCAGTGAGGGTATAAGCTGTGTGATTTACAGGCAGTAAGCTTCTGTAAAATTTACAAACTGCTGTTATAAAATGTCACCTTTTATGATGCATTCCTCTCAGCCTGCATATATAAAGGGCACTGCAACAGAAAGAGTAGCAAAGGCAAAGCAGTTTTCTCTCCTACTTAGCTAGCTACCTTTTCATGCTTTTACAGCAGCAGCAGAGATCTATCATCTGATGACCCTGCACTAGGTTTTTTCTCATTAGTTTTTCTGTTTGTGTAGATACACTGCTGGCCTTGCCATTGTTAATAGAAAATTTAGGGTGGTTTGAATGAGTTTTTTGCAATATGCTCATGGATGAATGAAGGAAGACTCCTCCCACACCCATCAGGGTTTATATAAAATAAGGGGTTATGACAGAGTTGGGTAATTATCTGGTTTTTCTGCATTGATTTAATTGCTTGGTCTACAGCTCTGCAAAGCTTAGGTGTAATAGGCCAAAAATAACCTTTTTATTGATGCTCTGAGTTTCTCCAGAAGCTGACCTTGGAAACTCAGCATCCATTTCTAGCCTAGCTAGTTGAATCTAGAAAACCTCCAAGAATGCCCCTAAGGTGCCAAGCCTGTTACAAGGCTTTGCTGGCTGGGTAACGGGGCATTTGCACCACACCTTTTGGACAAGTTCAGGTGTCACGGATAGGGATGATTTTGGCTGGTATTACCAGGTTTCTGGTCAGCCTGGCCAGCAGGGGTCCAGGCTGGTGATCTGTGGTGACTGAGCTCCTTTGGAGTCACAGCCTAGTCCTTGCTTCATGGCAGAAACACACAACACATTCCTCTCATTTTCTGTGTTGAGTGAGGGAGAATTCCTGCCGAGAGTTTCAGTTCCAGGTGAAAGCTGAGGTATTATTTTGTTGAGCTCTTTGCAGCCCAGTATGAGTGACACAGCTACCTCTGACCTAAGGGGAAAGTCCTGATACTCTTCTTTCAGTGCCAACAAAGAAGAAATACACTCAGAATTAAGATTTTAACAGGGCTGTATTCTGGAAGTTCAGGAAAATAAATCAATAATGGTGGTGATAAAACTGCAGTTTAATGGTAGCTGTTATAGTAAAACAATAGTCAGTGCACAGCCATTTTACAACCCTATGGCAATGGTTCCTACAGTTTACTCTGACAGATTTATGGTTACCTTCATTTAATAATTTACTTCTCTTTAGCACAACCACCATTGTTATAAGTTTAAAATAAGCTCTTTTTAATTTTACTGCACAAAACCCAATAGAATATATATCTACTGTCTCCCTAGGAAAAATATTTGAATTTCAAACTGTTCATAAGCAGAAAAACAAATAAATACCGTTTAGGAACTACCTCTTTTGAAGGAAATTGGATGAGCCTCATCAAATTCAGCAGAGAAATGTGTCTGAGAGCATGCAGGATGGAGAGTCCTGTGTCTGTGAACCTGCCAGTAAACTCCAAGAGCGTGCTGTGCAATGAATAACAACTAGTAAACGGGTTTAAATTCCTCATAAAGTTGTATTGCAGGAATACAGATCTGGAAGTTAGGAGAGTACTGGCATATGGGAGAATCTGGAGAGTCCTGGAAGGAGCAGTTTCATATTAAGTCTATAAAGAAAATACAGACCAAGGGTCATGCCAGTACAACTCCACAGTTTCTGATGCCAGGGAAGACTAAGAGTGGGATCATTTTTCAGCACTGACTTTTGTGGAAATACTATGATTTGAGGTGGATTGAGTCACGTGTGAGTCAGAGAGTTACATGATCAGGACCTTGCATGCAGGAGAGACAGCGAATAAATGCAGTATAATCAGGTGGTATTAAAAAAAAAATTAAGAAAAATTAGAAAACCAAAATGGGGAGGTGCTGTGGCTTTTAATGAGGACTTTTGAGAAGGTTTTTGAATGAGAACTTCAGCATTATATATTCCTCCTGTTGATATCAATACTAACTTTCCAGGCAGTGAAGCTGGTCTAAGGCTGGACCTTTCATGCACACAAAATGCTTCTTCTCAGATCATGGTTCAGGGGCTGTGCTGCTGCCCTGCTCTGCAGAGCTGCAGTGGGGAAGAGATCAGACCTGGTAAGTGCTGTGCCTGGCTGGGGCCAACAGGAACTTCATGGGCAAGGATGTGTCCTGTGGCGAAGGTGACAAAGTTTAGAGGATGAAAGGTCCCAAAGAAGGAAAAGTGTGTGCATCTCTTGGCATTAGCAGTTGGTGTTTCTTCCTGCACCATCCATATTTCCTTGGATTTTGAGCTTTTGTGATATGTTTTGTTCCTGGCCTGTGGATTGGAGTGTGATCACTGAAAGCCAGAAACATGTTAAGTCTTCTAAAAGGGCTTACAGTAATTTGTGGAGGAGCCAGGTGAGCTTATAAAGCACAAGATTAATATTGCTGCACCACAGATTAGGTGACTTAAATCAGGATTGCAATGAGGCTCTGTGTCAGGCTAAAAATAGAGAACAGGCCTATGGGTCCCTTTTGCATAAACCATCCTTCTTCTATGAATGTGCTGGCCTGGTCCTGTTGAAATAAATCCCAGCAATTCCTCTGATTTTAATGACTCAGAACAGACCACGAGCACCTGCTCTTTCAGGTCTGTCTCCTGCACTAATATCTAGTTTGGATTTCCTTCTGCAGCATATGTTAAATGCTTGGTAATAAAATATTTGAGCAAATCCAGCATTTTTTTCAATGGAATAACATAAATTAATGATGCATAGATCAACAGAATTATATTATTTCATCAGCAAATACAAAAAGTTGGCACTTCAAAGCACAAAATATTTAGTACAAATAGATGTTGTACTCAGTTAGAAAGGCAAAGAAAAAAATCTTGATGTTCGTTGGAGCATTTCTTCTCTGTATAGAATTGCTCTAACAAAAGTCCTTGAACACTGGCTAACCTTCATCAACAAAGGACCTAGCACATGTCTTTTTAGAATCTTGTTTTACAATCTTGTTTCTGCTGTCTTGGGGACTTAATAATATTAAGTTGCATCAGAAAACCGAATTTGAAGCAAACTTTTTTCTATACTCTTGGGGACTGAAGTGCTGCAAAGCCATGTTTGTGGGATGGATGGCCACAAACAGTTTTAGGCATGATGGAAACACGTCTGATATAATTTCTTTTATTTCACCTGCTTACCCAACTATTTTAATTTTCCTTCCTGTAAAAGAAGTTAGAGAATTAGACTACCTGCTCAAATGCAAATATTGAGTTTCTGTGCAATATGTACTTGCCTGCACACTACTTTTCCACAGGTTCTCCATATTTTCAGTGCACAGAAGAGGGGTGCTCAAAGTGGATGAGTGGATGTTTGCTAAGTCTGTTTTTCTCATTGTTGCCTGAGCAGCCCCATTAATTACTTGCACACACCATTCAAACCTTACTCAGCAAACAATTGTTATTTTCCTCCTGGGCTCTCCTTTAATGTTCATTGCTACGGTACCTAAATGCTTCAAAAACATAAAGGTACTTATTTTTATGTCATTCACCTGGACATGCAATAACTCCACTTTTCTGATCATAAAATGCTATTCCGGGAAAGAGGTTAAAAATATCCCCATCTGCATACCCAGATGGAGGCATGGGAGTTAGGTTTTCAGCACACCCAGACTATTGCTCTCAGCTGGGGCTGCACAAGCTCCAGCCTTCTGTCAGCACAGCTCCTGTGCCTTTCCAGGCACCTGGGGGTGCCCTCATTGCCAGTGCCACTGGAAATCTGCTTGGCAAAGGTGGGGAGGGGGTACAGCTTTTTAAGGGGCAGGGAGGCTCTAGCCCTTCTGGGTCGGAAAATTGGGTATTGAGATGCCTTGATCTGGTATCATCCAGCCATGATCCTCATCATGTGGATGGAGATCATGTCACAGCTTCCTGAATCCCTGCTCCTTCTGCAGGAAGGGATAAGCAGTCTGTGAGGACCCTCGCTGCTTTTCCTCGACACTTCAGTAGTGTGTGGCTGCTCAGTTTCCATTTCAGTTTTGTGGTTCAGCTCCAAATAAAACTAGGATAATCTAGGAATATTTGAGAGGAATTACAATTAATATACAAAATTAATGGAGTGCCTGCACTTGGCCTGGATCAGGGTGCCTGTATATGACTTGGAGATGGTGCAAATAGTTTCTGTGGGCACAGCTTGCAGACAGATCAGCTCTTGTCAAGCAGAATGTTGGAAGTTCAGGAATGCCTCTTGCTGTATGTCTTCTTGTTATACAGTGTTCAGTGCTCAGTGAAGATGTCCAGATGGCTGAATCCCTCAAAACCACTGCAAGATCCTTTTCCAAATAAACAGCCCAGAGATGCTGCTGAAACCATAAAGAAATCTGCAGGCTGACATGGATTTTTACATGACTGTGGGCTGCAGAAAAGCCAGAAACAGGACTATTCAGAGTTGATATCACTCTGGAAGAAATCTCCCCATCAGAGCTGTGGGTTAAAATTTTGCAAATAAAATTTATAATTCATAAGATCTATTCTGCTTACAGGAGTTTTCTCAACAGCTGTTGGGCATCCACACTGACACGTATTCCCTCCCATCAGTTACCAACCCAATGTAGATTTTGGACTGCAAAATCAGGCAGAATCACAGCACTAGGTAGAATGGCCTCAGGCCAGTTTCTGCAGCCCAGTGAGCCTCACACAGGCTCTGAAGTAATTTCTGGGAGCCTTTGAATGACTTACACAGAGGATATATTAAATATGCCTTAGGGGAAGAAAGGCAAAAGACTGAATTATTCTAAGACCTGCAGAAGTAATATTCAAATGTCTAAGGAATGCTCTGCTGTCCTGAATTGAACCAGAGGAGAGGATCAGTTTTATCATGACCAATGGGTCTCAACATCAGCTAAACTTTCCCTCTTGCTCCTACATAGGAACATAATTTGGCTTATATGGGGGGAGAACTACCTGAATAGCAGCAATATTTGCACAGGGCAGCTAGAATACTTGCTAAAGGGATTAAAATCCCCCACTAAATTCTGTGACCATCCATCCCCCAAAGAAATAAGAGGGAAGCGGGATTAAAGTACTTTAGGAAGTTAACTGGTGGTTCTGAAGATATTATGAAAACCTCTGTTTCTGATATAATCTATTCAGGAGGTAAGCACTTTTTCTCCCCCAAGAATGGGCTTTTGCTAACCTTTCATACTAACCAGTGAAAGGAGCAGCTGTTTCTAGTGGTGACAGAGGAATTAGTCAAATGGTTAGTTAGTTGCCTTCTGGAGAAGCCCAAGTAAAGCATCAATAGTCACCCAAGAAACATTTAATTTTCATAGTTATCACTGAGAATTTGACCAAACTTGTGAAAAGATACACCTTTAAAAACCCATGTAATCATCTGATAAGTTAAAATGATAGGGGAAATAGACACTGGGGTGACAACCAAAAGGATTTCTGACAAAACGCAGTTACTGCCTGATAATAAACATAAAAACTCAGTTTTCATACCCTGAAACTGTCAGCCTTTTTCCTGACTATACAACCATTCTACATATAATTATTTGATTTAATTTTTCAGGGTTAGAGGTAGTTTCTACCACAAAGGTGGTTACTATCACAAAGGCTACTATCACAGAGTTACACATGTTTTCACTGTGGAGGATTTTCATCTGAAATTACTTATTTGGTGAGTTACAAACCACAAAAATTGATCAGAACGGGGTAAGTGGAGAAGTACTAATGCAGATAGCTTTGCCAGGTGGTTCAGTCTGGGATGAATTTGAGGGTCATGATCAAGAAAAATCCCTTGAGTTTCATCCTTGGGGCAGCAAGATCCATCTTCTGCAGGACGTGGTAAGTGGGTTCATCCTGTAGAACAGATGTAAGTACAAATGTAGTACAGGCTGAGAAAACAAACCAACTCACAGTGTGAGGAGTGCAGGCAGTGCCTGGATGTGTACCCATCTGGCAGCTCATGGAGATGGGAGCAGATATGTGGTGGTTCTTGTGTGGTTTCAGCCCACTTGTATGGTGAGTAAAGCAGTGGCTTCCCTCCAGCTGGGCTTGGCAAGTGGCTCCATGTACACTTCAAGTCACAGTCAGTGTCAGGGAATATGCATGGTACCTTTGGCAATGATAGGTGGAGAAATGTGTGGGTGACAATCCTGTTTTTTCATCAGGACTGCAGAAGAATGTGTTGTGCCATATTGCAGTAATGACTTATATGGAATCATCATTCCTGGATTTTTGCAGCCATGGAAATGCTGAAATGAGAGGGGTTTTCTGTCAATGTATTCTTAATTTTTTTTTTTCGCAGTCTGAGCTAAGTGTCTGTAGATTTTGTGTTGATTTCAGACAGTTCAGTCTCACTGTTACCTTTGTGTAACAGACCAGCTACCTTAAATGGAGTAATTTCTGGCTTCTGGCTGAGTAATTTAAAATTCTCTAATGGGAAGAATGGGAGATAGCATTTGCTAAATAATTAATCGCATGTGATCTTGTTTACAGGCTGAATTTTTTCTTGTGGGGATCAACGTATGCTTGCATGAAGAACAATCCTTTTGCACTAATCTGTCCAGACAAAACTTTATTGTAGCCAATACCAAACATCATGGGAAATCAACATTGCTGCAATGAATAGCTGTTAAGAATATAAATGAGGGTGCTTAAGTTTTTTTTGAGTTATCTGAAATCCAAGCTGAATGCAGCAGCAACCCTGCTAAAAATGATTTTTAAAAAATATAAATAATTCACTGTGTGCACAAAGCCTGCATTTTATTTCTATTTAGCTTTGGATTGCTCAAGTTTATTTTTCTGATGTTTGGGAGGTGTGGAAGCATAGTATTGGCCCTGTCTTTGCAAGCAGAGATGTAATTCTGGGAGTGGTGGGAGAGCTTGACTCATGCCATGATTTCTTCCAGAGAGCTTGAACCATGACAGCTTTTGATCTCCTGTTCTCTCCACTCACCCCGGAAAAAAGGCAGAAAGCAGGAAGAGTATTTTATGAACAGGGAGGAGACGCCAAGGACTTTTTTGTACCCTGTGATCCTGTTGATGGGAGGCAGCCATGGCTCTGAACAGCTCTGGGCAAGAGCTCAGGTTACATTCCTCCACTCCTGCAAAATGTGTGGCACACCTTGCAGCACAGCAAACAGGCAAACCTCAAAAAGGGAAGCAATATGCTGCCCTTCCTCAAAGATCTTATCAACTCATACAAGGGATTTCAAATAACTTTGGGAGTTTTTACTGGCACTCCAACTTGCTATTCTCTTCACATCCCCCTCCAGTCCCCAAATAGCATCTCAGAGATCTAAAAATCAGAGCCCCCTGAACCCCTCCTGCTAGCATAACAAGATTTGTTTCCTATTCATTTGAGTGTGTCTGTGCGTGTTTAGAGCATTGAGGCTGGGAGCAGGGGAGAAGGGAGCTGATGTCAGGCTGAAGTACCCGTTTTCTGCTAAACTGCTGGGAAAATGTAATTATAATCGGCACCTTAAAATTTCAAAGCATCTTTCAGAATTGCTTCTACTCCATAGCAATAATTACTGCTGTACAGTCATGAGGAAATATCACATTCAAGAATGCTTGGTGTGGTTCACTTGATGAGGATATGTGTATTCAAAGACTAAAAGAACAATAAATGGAGTTATTCCTCTGAAGGCATTGAAATTCATTTGAGCTGATAGCCTCAAATGTGTATTTGTCAAATACAGGTAGTGTTCAGTTGTACTGTAAATCACAGACTACCAGAGCTAGTGCATACTGATGTTTCATGAAAAGGATGTGCTAATTCTGCTTCTGCTTGATTTTGTCTGCTCTATTTAGCCTTATATTGGTTGTCTGTCTAATAGTGGACTGAACCTGTATAATTTAATGTGTTTTTCCTTATTAAATGTAGGTTTGGCTTGTGGCAGAGGTGTGAGAACAGGTCAGGGAGGAAGCTGTCTCAGAACCTGAAGGCTTAAGCTAATTTCACTTTTCTTTTATCAAAAATTAAGCAGTCTATCCCTTTGGTCTGTTCTTATAGTCCTGAGAAGGTGATGAGCTGAGCTAACATTACAAGTCAGGGCCTTAACCATCCCCTGAAATAATTGTGGTTTTGCTAACAGATAAAACATTTAATTAAAAGGTTGATGGTTTGTACAACCCTCAAATTGCGAGACTGCTTCCATTTTTTAATCATGTTTTTGAAGTAGAAATGGAAGAGCCTATGGGAGTTTATTTTCAGTGTAATAAATATTTCTCCTGGCTGTTTGTTCTAGGGGCTCAGAAATTGAGTGAGCTTCTCTAGGGTCTTGAAACAGAGTTTGTGATCTTATAAGATCAATGTGATTAAAAACTGGGCTTGAGCTTTGTTCTCCACCAGTGACCTCCAGCATTGGCTGAAGCCTCCTGCAGCCTCCAAAGGGACTATTGGCCATGAAAAGGCAGCGTCTGATTACCTGAATCACTGGTGTAGCATTTGTTCCACTCCTTTTTGGCCTATATTTAAATACCACGTCAGCTGAAATGTCTTTTCCCAGTGTAAGCCACTTGGTACTGGGGCTGGAACAAGCTGCCCCTTCCCAAATGAGCCCAGGGAGGGGTTTGGGTGAGCCCCAGCCAGAGCTGAAACACACAGAGGTGATCTGGTAGGCACTGCAAGGTGCTCAAACAGCTATCATTTTCCAGGACACAAGCTGAATAAGAGTATCCATCCTTTTGGAAACAGCTGGGAAGCTGGTGAAAGGAACTGGTAGTGCTAGAAAAGAATTAAATAACCTAGAAGTGCAGCTTTGGCTACCAAGGGAAATACTAAATTTTGATTTTTGAAAAAATTTGCTACTCAGTATAATTTTGCCTGAAGTTTTCTCACACTGCTTCTGCTCTTGGAAGAGGGTATGTGGGAAAATTATGTTCCATCCAAGGATATGAGTTTGTCTGAAAGCCATTTATGTGAGTGCATGTCACTAACAAAGCACTGGGTTCCCTCTTTATGGCCTTCTGCCTTTTACTACCACAAAGGAAAAACATGAGATATGTTTAACATTTGGAGTTTTCATATGAAAACTATGAAACTATGAAAAACTATGAACTATGAAAAAAAGGGGGTGCAGAGAGAGACCAGACCACATTACCCTCTGCAACTCTTGCAGTACTTACCTCCACAGATACTGCTACTTAGATCAGTTTCTTGGGTCATCAACTTTGCAGGAAGTGTCTCTAAAGGAGTTTGGTTCGACAGTAACCTGCAACAAGTTGAGGAATGTCAGTGAAATGGTTTCCAAATTGTCAGATATAAACAATTAGGGATAAAAATGTTTTTGCTTTTTTTTAATATATAATTGGCTTCTCATTTTAACATTTTAAAGCATTTTAAACATCCACCCTAATGTTAGTTGACTCACAGTTTGGGTAGCATGATGAGCAGATGCCACTTACCTGTTCCTTGGCACCCCGAGCAGATACCACCTGCATTCTACAAGGCATCATAAACAGATTCAACCTGTTCATTGGCAATGTGAGAGAAAAACACCTTCTGTATTCCCTGGAAAAATGGGGAGCTGCCACTTGCCCTCTGCTTATTATCTTGAGCAAAGAGCTGGCACATACTTTCTGCCTTGTGTCAGCAAGAGAGAACAGAGATGGCCATTTATCTCAGATGCATTCTCACCTTTAGGTGCACTACATGTCTCATTTCTAAAGAACTATTAGTTGTAGAAGAAATCATCTCAGCAATAATGATAGTGCTTTATTTGTGCCTGAAAGCCCGGTCTCAGTTCTGTTCATGAGGCGGCTGGATTTTTCCCTAAATAAAAGTTCAGGAAAGGTGCAAGCTGAGGTTAAGTAGTTTGTCATCATTTTAATTGGCTTGTGAATTGAATTTATGGTAGTGTTGTACAGAGCTTGAAGGATCTCTGAGTGCTTTGGTCAGGAGTTCTTGATGCTTTTGAGATTTGCTTTCTCCTTCAACTAGCTAATCAACGGGTGGCCAAAAAAGGAGTTCAGGCTGCAGTGAAAAAATGTTGGCTGGAATGAGCGACTGGTAGCTCCTTTACAAGCAAATGAAACCTGAAGAATTTGCTCATGCTGGAATTAAAAGCTTGAACAGATATAACCCTAAAAGTCTGGAGAACAAACCAGAATGACCTGGAGGTGTTCTAGCTGTCCTGTGAAATGATGTGAGAAGGACAGAATTAATCAGGGATTTTTCCGAATGAAAGATCCTCGGTTTCATTCTCATCCATGTAAAGTATGCAAAATAGGAAAGCACTGCCCGTTATTTATGTCTTGCAGGTATCAGTCCCTGGTGCTGTGGCAGAGAGAATTTTCTTAACCAATCCCTTAGGCTATGTATTTCATTTTGTCTTTCTCCACAGCTCTCCCTTTGCTGTCAAGCAGTAAATACATTGTTATGTGTCCTCACTTCAGTGAATGACAGATCTTACCCTTAAGTATTATCTCTCATTAAGATGTCACTCCTGCCTCTCCTGCCCAAGGCAGCTGCCTCCAAAATCTTTGCCTTATTGGCGCTGCAAATGCTTCCCTGTCTTCTCCCTTTCATTCCTGAATATGCTTCCTGTAAAAATTCATAAACCCCCTCATTATCTTCCTTTAAATCCCACTTAAAAGCTCTCCTAGGCCATGTTACCCACAAGAAACTCCTTGACCCCTGGGTATAGAGACTACGGCTCCTTGCAATGACCTCAGTGTTTTCTCCCAGCAGGTAACATAGTTCTGTACCACGTTCATTTCTTCTTCTGTGTGAATAGTCGAATTTCAATATGACCCAGGCTGGATAGACCTCCTGCAGACTTGGAGCAGGAGCTCCAAGTTGACTCATAGAAGAATTTTCCCCCTGGAGAGGCCAGAAGACCCTCTCCTGGGCAGCACCAGAGCCTAAACCGGAGTGGCAGCCCAGAGGGATGGCACACATATGCCTTGCTTGAGCCAGGACAAAACCATCTCAATTTATTTTTTCCTGTTGCCAAGTTAAAGCTCAGTTCCAGCTTTGCTCTTCTACACAGCTGTTACAATTAGGAGCTGGGCCCTCCAAATGACTGACGAGGTTTTAATTTTAAACATTCATGATGCTGGGAGAGCAACGTTAAGCTGTGCAACGAGCGTCCAGCAAGCCATGTGGGCAACAAGATGCAGCTAATACAGAATTTCTGAGGATGCAGGCATCTATTTGAGCAAGCTCTTGGGCACATCAAACTGTCACATAAGATTTCCGTGACAAGTTGGCATGAAATTCAAATTATGGGCAACTATTACTTTCCAGTCTGCTGACAATTTATTGGGAATCGCTCTGAGTCTCTGCTGCAGGCCACTCCTTTAGCTTAACATGACCTGACAGACAGTACCCAGTGCTGTGCTTCACGACACAAAACATCACACAGTGCCTCTGAAGAGAAAAGGGGGCAGTCCTGGGGGTAGAAATGCTTTTTAAAGGTTTTATAGGGAAAGAGGAGTCTTTATTCACAAAGGCTCAGGATGGGGACACTAGGCTTTAATTCCCCTCAATAACCTCGGGAAACTGGTGGTGTGCTTCTAATGCAAAAATTACCAGCAGTACCATCCTGCACCATGAGTGATGCTTGGAACAGCAGGATATTCAATGACCAAATAAACTGCTTGCCTTGTGGCAGCATAGTGACACCCGAGGCCCAGGTGACAACTCCTGGGGCATTACACAGCGAGCATGCCCCGAGAGCAGCAATTCCCAACCTGGCCTCTTATGGCTCTCAAATTGAAACATGCCTCCAGCCCCTTCTTCTGCAATACAAATGTAAATTGCGTTTAAAGTATTCTTCCTAATTTAATTAGGAAATAATATAAATCTCTGCTTTCTTTCCAGGTCAGAACTGTATGTGCTGCATCAGGAAAAGACCATGCCCAGAAGGATAGTTTGGCACAGCCATCTCCTTTGTGTATGAAATATCTAACTGCATTTCAGACTTCATCATAATTTATCTTGCTCTTCCCTTCTCTACTTCTTTCCCCCCATATATTAGGTCCTAAAACGCCTGCAAATTCAAACAGCTGCGATAAAACTTTTTGCCACACTCTTTTACAAGCAAGTTTCAAATTAGATCAAATAAGAAACTTAGCTGACTCTGCCCAATACCTCAGCGAGCTTGGGTCCTCCCAGAAGGTCTGTACCTATAAATACCACATTTCTGCAAGCTCAGTAGCAAATCATAGAGATGCAAATGTGAGCTGGTCTCCCTCAACCTGGCAGTGGCAAGCACACCAGCTGCATTTGCAGGCAGTGGCATTGCATAGTGAGTAGGCACTTTGGAGCAGCTCCACTTGAAATTATCTAGAAAGCCACAACCCTCTGCCTGACCACTGTGCCAGTAAAGATGTTGGTGAGTCCCTAGAAGGAATGAGTGTGCCTTTTCCAATTTCACCACAGCTGTGGAAATAGAAAGGCACAGTACTTTTTTGGCAAGGGCAAATGCCAGCAGTTGGTTGGGGAGGGATCAGGAGTTGCTGGTGTGGTTAGATCAAGTAAAGCTCAGCCTCAGTGGCCTTGCATGCAAAAGCCTATGGGGCTGTAGGGGGGACAGAGTGCTCTGCATTCAGTAGCTCTGTGCAGAAAGTGGTAGCCTACAGGTCTGGGGATGTTGGCTCATGATGATCAGTTCAGCTCAAAAGCAGAGTCACTGTAAAGTGAAAAAGGAATCCAGAGGCACCATTCTGACTGAGTGGAATTAAAGTCTTATGTGGATTTACATTCATTTGCCGATTTCTGATTTGCAAGACATGTCTTTTCCTGAATTTAAAAGTTCCATCCACCAACCTCAGCTCTTTGCAAATCAATCCCTCCTTCTCTCTGGTAGGCATGAAATCATTATTTATAAGGGTTAGGATTATATAGTTTATATATTATATATTTATATATTATATATATAAATAAATTATATATTTTCAGTTCATGCTACAGCAGGGGTGAAAGGTCCATGTAATTTTCAAGTGTTCTTCACCCTCTTCTGTCTATACTCTCCTGGTAGTGAAATGTGCCAAAATCCTCTACAGACCACTTTCTCCATTTGAAAAGTCCTGCCTGTTTTACTCTATGGGAGATGGTGATAACATTTTGAGCACTTGATGCAGGTCTCTCTCTGCCTGCCTCTTGCAGCCCCTCCTTCCTCTTCTGCCCTGACCCCAAGAGCTGAACACTGGCTAGTGGAGTTCAGCTGCTGCTGAGAGCAGCTCTCGTTTTTCCTTCCTGACAGGGATGTGACAGAGTTAAGCTGAATGCTGGGGGACTGAATCTCTAATTGGAAACATGGTTTCAGTGTGCAACTCAGTCTGGGACACATGGGAAAGGATTTTCCAGATCTAAGTCTGTGGAGCTGCAAGGATGGGGCTCAGGGAGGGGACACAGCACATGTAGCACATGCAGGACATGAGCATATAGTCACATGCATGTGCTTTCCCAAATCCAGCTCACAAAAGGGAACAAACAGAAACCTCCTTGATTCAAGGACACTTAGGTCCAAGATCTTACAAGAAACCCCCATCCTTTGTTTGTCAATTAGAGGAAAGTAGAGCACAAAAGTTGCTCTCCTGTTATTCTTCCTATCTTGCTCAACTTCCTATCGTCACATTGTTTTCAAGCTATTTTTACCCTTATGTGCCCCTCTATTCTTCATGTGAGTCCTCCGAGTTTTTCAACCTGTCACACATCCTGTTTTCTCCTTGTGCCCATCCCACATTTGCTTCCCCTTCCCTAATCCCTCCCTGCAAGAATTTGTCACTTTCTCTTTGAAAAGACTTCTAACATCTTCTGTTCTTCTCAGATCACATCTCCAACAGATAAAATTCTGTAATAAAACTCCTTTTGATAGAGTCAGATGATAGCAACATTAATTTTTCTTTCTCAGGCTCCTGCCAGCTCTCCAATGTGAGCTGATGTTGACTGGGTGTAGGTCAGATTTGGTGGCTACTGCATGTGCCTCCAGGCTACCCAGTGGATGTGAAATCTGGCAGCTAGACAGCCTTTCAGCTATTTGGTTTACATTATGCAATTAATTCGGTTTATGAGCACCAGGCTCTATCTCTCCACAGAACTTATCTCTTCACTGGGTGCTGTTGGAAATGGTGCTGTCATCGGGTGTGTTGTAGATGCCATTAACTGAAGTAATTGTTATTTGACCTCATGTGTGGGAAGTGTGAGAGTTCAAGGAAGCCTCTGAGGATGACTGGGCTGTCATGGTGACACATGGAAAGGATGAGATCTGACTGCCTGATTCTTGGGTTGGTATTAGAAGGACAGTGTGGTGCTCTGTCAACCTGTCACTCCTTTCAGCTGCGCTCC
The DNA here is from genome assembly GCF_052056855.1 of Sturnus vulgaris. Lineage (NCBI taxonomy): Eukaryota > Metazoa > Chordata > Aves > Passeriformes > Sturnidae > Sturnus > Sturnus vulgaris. The sequence goes on along the minus strand of NC_142245.1, from coordinate 15,807,812 downwards.
AATGTCTCCAGGTGGAGCTCAAACCCTTTCTTGTACAGGTAAAATAAATTGCACCTGAAGTACTTTGAATACTGACTTTTAAACAGAAGAGGTTGTTCCCCTTAAGTTGATTAGTGCATCTTTCCCTCTCTCTTATAACTGGTATTTTTCTGTGGTGGTACCAGTCAGACTTAGCTGGGGAGCTGTGTTAGGAATTGGGAACTTCTGGAGATCTTCTCACAGTTCTGGCTGTGGTTCAAATAAAGATGCTGACTTTGGGATAGATTTACCATCCTCATGGAAAGAGAGTATCTGATGATAAAGATAAAATTAGTGGAGTGGAAAGAAATGAGTAGGTGGCATTCACCCACTAAAGGGTTTCTGGAGGCATCTATGATGATGATAGAGCTCCTTCTTTAAATGGAGTGTTTGGGTGGGCACATCTGGTGCCCAAGGCAGAGCCTTAGGATAAATCACTAGCTTTACTGATCTGGAAGTGATATTTGGAATCTACATCAGCCCTTTACCAATGTGGTAACTTAGTTCAAATTAAGTTCATTAACTCAAGTGATAAAATCTGAGGTAGATGCACTCATGTATATTCCTTACTGTTCATGAAAATGGAATGAAATAAAAACATTAATTATTCTATCTATTAGAAGTTAAATGAAATAAATCCTATTTTATAGGTTTTTCAAACTAGATGATAGCAGAAAATAAGAATGATTGGACAGTGGACTGGATGATTAATGTCATCAGTAACTCCCAAAAAACAAGCCAAAGCCTCCTTCCTTGCATTTCAAAAGTAGCAGGTTTCTTTCTCAAACATATTCATGTGCAAGGGCTGTGCATAACTGAGGTGCAGGATAGTGGAGACAAGTATCATATTCCTGAAATACTCCTAATTCCTTAAAATACTCTAAAATTAATTCCCAGTGTATATGTATCAGTTTATATCTTCAGTTTCAGAGTCTTGAGCTGACTGATTATCAGTAAAAGAGTGGGTGATTGACTCACAGATCCAAATCTGTGAGTGGGGAATTTCTGTCAGTGAGGTGACCCCTCTGTGACTGGCTGGAGCATTTGGCTTTGGATTAAGCAATGTCACCTCATGTTCTTGTTCTTCACTATTTTCTTTCACTATTTTCTTCGTTTTTATTTCCTCCCTCTCCCTAATTTCACAGTTCTTCTCTGGTTATCACCTCTGTGCCCTGTGGCTTAGTTCTGGGTCACCTACTCCTTTTCCACATCACATCTGTTCCCTTGTGATTCTCCTCTTTCTCCTCCACAGACCAGCAATGGACATAAGCAATCAGCTTCCTCTCTTTCAATCACATATTTTAGAAGAAAAAGGGGCATACAGAAGTGTGGTTACTGCTCTAAAAAAAGAGAGAGAAAAGACAGCAACACACATGGACCTCTTTAGGGAAAAAAGGCCACTTTACTGAACGGACAGCCCATATTTAAAGCATATTACGTGGAGCTAGGACAGGACAGGAGCTCATTGGACAATTGGGAAAAACATCCATGGGGCAGTACCTCAGGATGTATCCCACGGAAAAGACACCAGGTGTTAATCTGTATTCTGAATTCCACTCTGTTTTACACCCTATTATCACTTTGGGAGACTTCCTCCCTAACTGAAGCTGTAGTCAGCTTGTCAGCCTTTGCTTGCTGGTCAGTCCATGAGCTACTCTGGTGGGAAGGAGATGGGTAGGCAGAGGGATGAGGAGGGAGGCAGCTCAGAGAGCCCTCCTTGGGGCATCCCTGGGGACTGGGAAGCAGTGCTGTCTGCTTCTCTCTGTTTCTGTGCTCTCCTGGAAGCCTTTGCTCTTGGCCACTGTCAGAGGCAATGAGCTAAGAGCCCCTGGCTGGCCCAGCAAGGCCAGCCCTGAGGCTGCCTGCCAGCAAGCCATGAAACTGGGCTGCCCAGATCACTCAGGCACTGGAGGGCACCCAGACTCTTGGTGAACCATGATATTTCTTCCTCAGAGGCAGAAAGGGGCTCTCAAGTCAAGCTCTGACCTCCCGAGGGTTTGCACAAGCATTTTCAGCCACATTCAGGCAAAGTTTCACACGGATGGCTGGGTCTTGCAGCTCTTTTCAGATTAGAGGGATGTTTCTGCCTGGTCACAAAGAAATGATAAAACAGGGAGAGCACTGGGAAATACTTGGTTTCTTTGTTCAACTTGCCTTCTCCTGGCCCTGGGAATCAGAGCTGTCCCCTTGGTACAGTGTATTGTATTGGAGCTGTGTCTTGTTTCAGGAATGGCCCATGGAGAGTGAACCTGCAGGGCAGAGGTGCAAACATGTGAGGCATCAGCTGGTGGACCAGGACATATAAAAAGAAAGCAGCAGCAGAAAAATTAGGAAATAAAATATTCCGGGGATTATTTTAAAAGAAGCTCATGGTGTATTAGAAAGAAACATTAAATTTATCAAATTTGGATTCTAACCTATTAAAGTCAGTCCTGCCCGAATCTGCTCAAAGCAAACTTCAGTGAATGCTGAACTTTCTACAAAAGAAAAAACCACACTCTGATAGTTCAGAGCCACGGTCATCCTCACAAGTTACCAACTGTTTAATATGGTATGATGATACTATCTTAGCAAATATATTACTGTATATATTAATATACCATATAGCAAATATATATTCTGTATAGATGCAGAAACTGGAGCTCATTGCAAAGGGAATTTTTTTCTTTTCCTCTGGCAATTTGCTGGAATCAGTAAATTCTGACCAAATAATTATTCTACAGACCAAAAATGGTTTTCTTCTAGAATTAAGGCAAAAACTGAGTACTGAAAAATAAGCTTATAGGCATGGCTGTGACAATCTGATTTTAGAACTAGCACTCATAATTTTCTTTACAGTGAGAATGATCGACAGGTAAGAAAATAGCTTGGCTGTAGCCCTCTATTCCAGCTGGCAGAAAGAATTCACTTACCTTCCACCAGAATTTTCAATAAATCTATATTTAGTATCGTTCATAGTCTATCACTTGATGAAATTACTTTCCTTCGTGAATGTGCAATAAAGTCTGACAGTGAAATATGTAAGAACATTACATTCTCAATGTCCATGTTGTGAGCAAAGGTGATCTAACAAAAAAATAATTTGCTTTAAGGAGCAGACAGAAGGGCCCTGTCTCTGATCTTATTGACAAGGCTAAACAGTGGTAGACCTCTCTTTACATTAGTAAAATCATTCATTTATATGGATGTATGCGAGAGAAGCTTTTCCCACAGTTGTGCTTCTCCTCTCCCACACAACATTTCAAATGTTTGATTCTACTATTGTAAAGTGTATTATTTTTTGTTAGATCACCCTTGTTCGTGAGGTCTAGTTTAGTGTAAAGCCAGAGATAGAAATTCAATTAATTGAGTGATACAGGCTGAAAAACTATTACCACCCCACCCAGAAAAAATATTCCCTCAGGCAGACTATGATTTCCCCTATGCCATTCTCTATTTACGTTTGGAAAGCTAAAATTCTGTTGTTTCTTACAGAGAGGAGAATTTTAATGTTGGTAGTCAAGTTTCTCTGAGTCCCTGGTGGTTATTATCTACTCCTCTGATGTGGTTAATAATCTCCTTCTATTTTTAGAAGTGAGAAAAAGACTAGAATTTACTTGAGGATTATGGTTTAAAGTGATTGATGTGCTCATGTGTATTTTTTTGTTACTGGGTATTTTACATATTCTCTTATTATCTCCACTCTCCCTAAGAAAACTATCCGTCCTTGCAAAGCTACCTGCTTTTCTCTCTGTCTTTTAATTGTGTGTGTTTATTGGATTTCATTACTGGAGGACCCCTTGCAGAAAGGTTTCTCGTGTCCTAGTTAAAAGGTGCTATCCTTTTATCATCCAGCTAAGGCTGAAATCAAATTTGAGCCCTCCTGTGTGGTGGTACTCTTTATTTATGGTATCATTACAGTTTGTTTCAGAAGAGCAAACCCTCTGCAAAACTTTCAGGAAACTTATCTAGCAAGCACTGTCACTTAGCCGTGGCTGGGCTCCAATCTGATGCTTTAAATACTAGCCTAACATAAAGATAATGCTTTTAATCAGAAAGGGGAGACAAGTTGTAAGAGCTTGTTCACAGCATCTGTCAGCAGGGTGCTGCAGTGGAATCAGGACAAAACCTAAGTCTGTTTCCAGAGAGGTTTGTTCCTGGGGCTCTGAAGTCTTATTAAACAGCAGGACCAGGTGACTGCAGGGAGAGGAAGGGCGAGCCTTGGCTGCCCAGGCTTTTCCTTAGTCACTGCTGCACTCCTGCTCCCACCCTAGAGAAAATGTCAGGCTGGGGGTCCCCAGCTGTAGAGAAACAAGGGGCAAGAGCAGGGGTTGGGGTGAAGGCTGCAGAAGTGCTGGTGTGGTACAGATCAGCTCTCCAGCACTGCTTGGGCACCTGCCTTGGAAGTTTGGCAGAGGTGGAAGCTGATGAGCCAGCAGAAATCTGCTGCAAAGTGTCTGAGGTTCATCAGCTGCTCTGGAAATTATGGGCCAATTTATTTTTCCTCTTCTTGTAGGCCAACACTGGATTTTCAGAGGAAAGTTGTTGGTTGAGGGAATTTGGAAATAGCTGATTAACTTGGTTTGCTGATTGCCTTTCAGTTGCAGCTGACATTTCCATTGTGGTATTCCAGGTTTAATTTCAACATTTCCTCTTCTATAAGGGATCAGATAAGAACAGACAGAATTACTCATTGCATTAGTGCAGATTTACATATATGACTGTAAATTCCTGACTGGTACATATCAGCCACTTTTGCATTGTGGTAATCTCTACAAGCTCAGAGAGATTTACTGATGATGTATGAAAAAAATTCTTAAAAAAACCCAGCTGAATACCTAACCCAAGTTTCTGAAATAAACATAAAGGCATAACAACTTTCCTAAGATTGATTAAATTCTACTGTTTAAATGTTTAACTGAAGTTAAACATTTCTTCACCATCTCTATATTTTCCCTATAAAGGAGTGTACAGGGAAGCAGAACCTTTACAGTTAAAAAGAAGCAACTTTCTGTGACAAGATAAGGATAACTTTGCAAGTTATATCTTTAATTATGAAGAATTCATTCATCTTAAAGCCTAGCTTTAGCCTTCTCTAAAAGCATAAATATTAATTGAGTTTGAATAAAGGACAAATCAAAATATGTTATCCTTAAACCCCAGCTAGTTTAGCAGCACGCTTAAAAAATAATTCTTCCATAAAATACCCATAATGATCAAAATAAAATTCCAAACCTTGCTGCTTTAGTCTTCACAGGAGTTTTTAGTGATATGGAGAAACAGAAGAAGCGCTGATGATCCATACCTTATTAAGGATACTCAATTTTTAAGAAGATATGCATTCAAAATTTACAATTTTATATCAATTGCAACTCTGCTGTATACCTACATCATGTAAAAGATCACTGCAGAAGACAATATCAAGTCCAAATGAGAAAGGTAAGCACTTCCCACCTAATCACAGAAACAGAGGAAAATGCACCTCTCACAGCAGGACTGGTAAAAGATGTAATCAGCTAAGCAGGGCAGGAGTCACATGTGCAGGTTTTAAAAAACCCCATTTCTGGCCAAAGTGATGAGACATTGTGTGGCCAGACCTCTCCTTGGGAGTTTGCATGAATCTGAGCCTGCAAAGGAATTATAATGGCTCTAGGTTCACGTCTGTGTGAGAGGTAGAAATTGAACTGGAGGTGTGAAGACATGGGAAAATTCATAGCATGCCTGGATGCTCTCACTCAGGAGTTTTAAGTGGCTGTAGATCTCTGTGGTTTATGCCTAAGAGAATTAAATTATAGTGAATTAAAAACTCTGCTGCACAAACTCCAGTGATTCATGTGGGGAAGATTTAACTGATTATCAGGCTGCTCCCTCTTCTAGCTGGAGAGTTCTTCCAGCAGGGTCATAACTTGGCCTGCTTTCATCCTCTCTGCAGTGAGTGCAGCAGTTATCACTCTGTCTTATTAATTGCTTACACAATCAATTGCAGTTTGGATTAACTCCTGGGGCAATGAACTGTGGCACCAGGAATTAGAACTTCTCCATCACCTGCACTTTTGCCTCGGTGCTGGGAATAAACAGAGAGGACAGGCAGGTGGAAAAGGCAGTGTCCTCTGTTATGCCAGCTAAATCTTGCAGAGCCAATGTGTTAGGACCCTGAGGCCACCTCAGCATCTTCCTGCAGACTGAATGTGCTTTGAATTATGTGCATCCTCTCCTGCCTGCAGTAGGCTTGCTTTGACCTTCCTGAGTGTGTGTGTAAACACTAAAAAGACCCTAAAAAGGGAGGCTCTGCCCTGCCCAGCCAAACAGGAGGGGAGGACAGCTGAGTGTTCCTGCCACCTCTCACCCCAGGAATAGTCATGTGGGGATGAACAAGCAATTTTGCTATTTGCCTTTTTCGTTGTCTGGTTTTCTTACAGAAGCTCTAAGCCTGAGCCTGTTGCTATAGGCAGGGTTAAAGAGTGACAAAAGACCTGCATTAACCACTTCAAGGAAAAAACATGCCAGTGTGTGGTGGTGTAGAAGGAGCTGAGCCCCATGGGGATGTAAGTTTGGAAGTGTCAGAGCACGGTGGAAAGAAAGGAAATAAAAGGGAGTGAGGGCATGAATACCAGACCTGGAGGGGCTCCCCTGCCTGCAGTGGCAGGAGAAGGGGATGCTGTGGCTGTGTCTCTTTCTGTGCCTCCTGAGGTTTCCCATGGAGGGATCTGCACTGGCTGTGTGGCAGAAGGCCACAGGAGGGCTGAATGGCACAGGGAAGGACAGCTCTCTGCCTTTTCTGCAGGTCAGGAAGAGAAATTCCATACACTGGAAAGACCAAAGCAACCATCAAGGCCACAAGACTGCCCTGAGTTAATTCTTACTTGAATTATAAGTGAACCCAAACAAACCCTTCCCCCTTTAATGCAACATTTTGCTGTGGTGGAGAATCAAATTTACCTTGGGAAATTGATCCAGTGGTTAAATATAAATATTGTTTAAAAATTGTACTGGATTTTGAGCACCATTTTTTCTAGCCTCAGGTTCCAGCTGTTTAGTATTCAATGCATTTGACTTCTAGGTAGGAATTTTTAGAACCTATCCAATGAACCCCTCAGGCCTGATGGGATAAATAGCTGGATCCCCCGGAGTTGGTTCTTTGTAAGCCTACTTTCAAATCCCTCAAAAATTGTTAGGAAATTTCTTAGGCTATTTTCCAGTTCTTCAGAGTTTTTTGAGTGACAAATGCTGCATTTCCATCACAGATGGGTAAGTCTCATATGCAGAGAAAATCTAAGCTCCCTGCTTCTATCAATAACCTTTAATTATGCACCTAATGAATGTGTTTGTCCAGGACCACCGTGCTATACTAAGAATTCACACTGAACTGATTATCTGCGAATCTGTCCTGCTGAAGATAATGTTTGTTTGCTGTAGAGAGCCAGGGGAGTGTTTATCCCGCTGCTGCCTTAAGACACAAACACTTTTTCTAGGTGGCTTTGCTAAAACATTCAAGATGCCTCAGTCAGTGAGCCAGGCTCCCTGGCCCAGCCAATACTCTGCACTGACTTGTCCTGTTTTACCATGTGAAAATGAGGAGGCTTTTGCAAGGGTGCCATGTGCCACACTTGGTCTGTGGACACGAGAAAGAATTTAAATAAGTTCATAAGCAGCGGGGGAACAGAGGGAGACACAACACAGAAACTGGCACCACTCTCACTCGATTTCTTATAATGGCTTTGTTATCAGGACTAGACGGACTTGTCAAATTTCCTCTCCCCTGCAGAAAAAGAGAGAGAAAAGCTGACAACAGTACATCCCTGAGGGCTGCACACCCCGAGCTAATCTCTGCAGCTCATCCCAAGGCTGTGAAGAGCTGCCTGAGGAGCACCAGTTTGTGAAGGCAGCATAGCCAGCATGAAGTTTATTTATAACAGCAGTGAGACCACGAGAAGCAGTGCTTGGGGGAGGGTAGAGCTCTCCATGTGGGTTTCATATAATAGGGAATGAATATTTAGTCTTTCAGGCCCCTCTTGATGCTGTGAGTTTGCATGGTGATAAGGTGGCTTGCCCATAACCTGCAGCTATAAGGGGAGAAGCAGGTTGTATCCTGGTGGTCATAATGCCTAATATTCTGGGGAAATGATGCGATTAATGGGGCTGGAGGCACTTCTTATGTGCTACAGCAGTGAATTGCACAAATAGTCGTCAGCAAAACCAGCACTGTTAATAATTTCGGTGTAATAGGTGCATGTCACTGTGCTATAGGGGCATCCAGAAGATTTCTGCAGTGAATGCACTTGGGAGGAGGAGGGGACAGCTGGGCTTAGCATCATGAAATGTATATTAGAGACATGAAGGTACAGGAGGAAATGTATTTAAGAAGGGGTTTCATCATGATCATCTACACCATTACTTTTAAGTGCCTTCTAAGTGAGAGAGGGAGAGTTCCATCCCTGTGTGTGTTGGCACTGCAGAGCTGTGAGTGGCAGCACACCAGAGGGGTGGCAGGGGAGTGGCTGGAAGATGTGTGCCTTGGGTCTGAGACAGCTGTCTGTTTTCTGAGGAAGCTGCCTGGCCAAAGTGACTCCAAGGATTTTAAAGAGGTGTACAAACGAGAGAGAATTAAGAAACGCTAACACAGCACATTCGCTCTGGTTGTGTTACTTAAGATTACAGCAGTGTAAAGAACCAGAGCACTGACACATTTAAAGAGAAGTAGATCTGCTGCACCCTCCCTACCAACACAAGAAGCTTGGGCAATAAATAAGAGGGATTATACATGAAAAGAAATTGGATGCCCTCAGGAGTACCGAGAGCTGGTTGGAAGCCCAAAATACCTGGAGTGACCAAATACTGAGCATAACCTCTGTAGAAACATTAAATTGTGCAGAGAAGTGTGTGTTTTGGGTGCCTGTGACAGGCTGGAAGCAGCTCTCTCTATCAAAAAGCCATTTGTACCCCAGAGTGACCTATTTCTAAAACGCTAAGGGTTCTTACATGCTGATGGTCACAGCATAGATACAGAAAGGCTGGGAGGTCACCAAGAGGCCACCATCCCCTTATAACCTAAGTAAGTTAAGCAGAGGGAATCAGCAAAGGAGGTAAAATTTTAAAGCACGTGTACATTCTTCCATTCACACCATAACTTTAGAGTTTCTAAATATGACAAGTAGTTTCCTAAGTACAAAGAACCCCAAATGTATTTTAAATATAATTTAAGAAAACTCCAGTTGCATTTGCTGATCCTAACTGGAAGACAGACATATCCAGCAATTTCCTCTTTTGCTTCCTTTCTGCTTTAAAAAGGAATTCTCAAAAGACAAAATCATAATGTGAAAAATTGAAACACCAGAATAAACACAGTAATAGAAAACTCTTCAAGTAATATTTATTAAATTTCAAGCCTCTGCAATTCAGCAGTGATGGAAAAACAGGCCACAACCTCCTGCCATTTACAAAGAAGAGCAGTGGTTGTAAATGAAACCAAATGGGTGTATACACATTCATAGACATTCCGAGATAGGAAATTGGAATGTGGGAATCTTAAATTTAACATAAAATTCAGAATATTGATAAAAGAGGCTAAAGCCAGTGCTGAACAGCCTGAGGAACAGATGAAACCTTAACATTGGTACATGGAGAGTCATAGAGAAGGATGATAAAATTATCTTGATACTGAAAACCAGAAATTTTTATCATGCGGATGCCATTGGGACCATGGTAGCTTAAAGAATTAGGTAAAGCGTATTTTTCAGGCTGTGATAAAACCTTTTATTACATCTGCTATCAGCATGATCAAAACTATTTGATAGTCCAACAAAGATATTGCTTCTCTCCAAAAGCTTTGCCTCAGGACTGTTCAATAATAGTTCTTTGCCCAGAAAAAAGGAGGATGATGGTTTCATGTTAAGAACATGTATGGTAACATTTTCTCTTCTGTTCTTAATTAGGGGGAATGTTAAACAGCAACTACTGAAGTTAAGCATTTTAAAATCTCAGGATTACAGTGCTTGTATACAGAAGCATTGAAAGTGTTGCCTGAGGAGGTTTAGGAACTGATTTCACTGATTTCTAGCAAGTCTTGGAGCAAGAGGGCTGAGAGATGCCAGGGCTAGTATTATGTCACAATTTAAAAGGGTAAATCAAATGACCCAGCAAATTACAGACGAATTAATCTAGCAGACCTCTGGAGGAGACATAATGTAAAAATAGAAGAGGATCCATAAGTAATGAAAGAAAAATAATAGCAGAAGTGTTGCTTTAGGTTTATGAAATACCAGTTTTCTCACCTTAATGATGTCAATACAGTACATTTTGATTTTTGAAAAACAACTGGAACCTGTCATATTGATGAAAACAGTAGTCTGGAGATACCGTGGTGGGCCCTTTTTTAAAAAGAGAGATTAAAGTTGTTTTTATTACTAGAGTGTGTGTCATTTATCCAAGGCAAAGAGGTAAGTTTACACTGTATAAATCCTACCCTAGCTAGAGGAGAAGCTGCTGGCAAAAGCCAGCTCTGTAATGCAGCAGAAAAAAAGAGTAAGGACAGAGATAGGAGAGGTATTACTCAGGTTACTCAGGATGGACATAAATATATTAAAGCATGCTTTCCTTTCTTTTCTCTTCAAAGTGATGTAATCACCCATTTTATGTTGGGGTCACTTAGACTTCTACCCATACTTAGTTACCTTCCCAGGGGACTCAGCCCAAGCTGGAAATTTGCTGCAGGTGGTGCTGGGTGAGGTTGTCTGTGCCAAGGAGGTACCATTGTCAGTACTGCCTTCCTGGTCTTAACATTTTAGAAATGAGGAATGTCTTGCTGGTTTAAATGAGCAGGGGCATCAGTCTGAAGAGGTAAACTCAGCTGACAAAAAGCTGGGGATCTGCTGCAGGCTTGGGTTTAAGGACAGTTAAATATTGGGAAGGGTTGGACTCTTTGGACAAAGAATTCACTGGTAGTGCTGCTTACACTGACAGAATCACACGGTATTTTTTCTCCTCTAGAATTTTAATCATCCTGTACAGATGTAACTTTGCAATTATGGGAAGCTGGTTCTTTGTTCTGAACACAAGTGCTCAGCTTGGAGATCTCAAGCCACCTTTACAATCTTCATCCCTGCAATAAAAATCTTTGGATGGCAAAAACTGCAGAATACCCATCTAACTTTTATGAAACCAAACCCTTAGGCAAAACTCATTAAAAACAACAACAAAAAAAGCAATTTGAAAAGAATTATTTTATTTTTGAGCACTTTCCATTTTGCTATGTATTAAAATATATTTTGCTCTAATCTATTCCTATATTTGTGAGCAGGATCTAAAAAGAGATAATCTCATGCAAAGAGCACAGTGACCTGATACGTTTACCAGAGGCCAAATGAAACAAGAGTGTTTTCAGTTCCATGTCAATAAATATGTATTTTAATAACAGCTAATGTCGGTTCATAAAGGGAAGCACGCTTGGAGAGTTCTTTAAGAGAAGATTATACTCTCGGTGCAAAATCCACTTTCCTAGAAAGTGATTGAAAAGAAATATGAACTTACAAAATATCATCTCCAACACAGAAGAGTCTCGGCTCCATTTTTTTTCTGGCTCCCTTAGGAAGGTGTAAAGGCATTATTAAGGCATATCAATCAATTTTGGTAGCACCTTTACTGCCTAATATTATCATTGTGTACATACTGATAATTTCTCCACATACTGTTTACATAGCACATTTTACCCATCCCTGCTTCCTCCTTGTAACAATTACCACAAAAACCTGCATGATTTGAATAATGCATGTGCACAGTGCTCAGTGGTACTTTGACATTATCCACCACTGGCAAAATCCATGAGAAATGTAAAGAGGGGGTGGTCCCTTTCTCTCTAGTACCATAACCCTTTAACATCAGACCTGATCTGTACTCCTCACTGACTTCCCCTTCAGATTGTACCTTTCAGCAGAAATGTGTCTCACAGTGGCACTCCCAGAATAAATTAGAGGTGTAACTAGAACTTTTAAAACTTGCAGTGTGTCACAAATCTGCCTTCAGACCCTGGGTTGGCCAGAATTCAGTCCCATTTGGATGTTGGGTTTAATCTCCACTCACTTCAGGCTCAGAGTTGTGGTCAAAACTCTAAGTAGTTGTCCCAGCATCCCTTTGCTCTTACATTTATTGCTTGCTTAGCCTGCTACAAAATAAACTGAAGAAATGTGGTGGAAGACCAAAACCTCCAAATACAGTGTGTCACAGGACACCCGAGGGCATTTCCAGAGACCCAAGACTTTCAAAGGTGAGGTTTTAGCTGGAGAAAAATCCCAGACTGCCCTGAGAAGGGGCCCATACCAAGCGATAGAAAAAGATGGAAAGCAAACACACTAAAAACAGTCAGCCAGGAAACAATGATTGTTGCAAAGTGATCTCTAGAAAAAAGGGTCTGACTCCAAACCAGGTGATGAGTTTAACCCTGAACTAATCTGAAGCCACCGGAGGGGTTTAATATCACTGTCCACACACTGCACTGTCTCCTGTGGACAGGCTCTTGTGCTTCAGAAGGTGGAAGAAGACCAGCCCTCCAGAACCCATGTTGTGTGTGTATAAACAGGAAGAAAAAAGCAAAAGAAACTCCCACACCCCTGTGCCTCTGTGAGATTTGAGGCATGTATAAGTGCAGAATAAATAGAGTGTGAACAAGCACTATTAACAAGTGACATCCAATCTACTCCCTGCTCTCCAGATATTGAGAATTTGGAAGTTTCAGGATTGATACAGCAATCTCGTGTCTTAATCCCTTCATTATACAATCCCATTAGTATATCACCCTCATTTTAAAACAGTGGGAGGTCCCAGTTCCCACTATCTTCTATGTAGGCTGTTTCAATTTCCTTTTTTTTTATTAATCACAATCAGTTTTCCGATTTCCAGTCTGAACTCGTTCTTGACTCACTCATGGCTATTTGATTTTGTATCAGTACAATTTTTAAACTATTGTTATTTTCTTGGTATGTGCTTTCAAGCCCATTTAAAAATAATTACGATGATAGTGATGTCACCAAGAAAAGAGTGCTTGAAAAACAGAATTGGGACAGGCTGCCTCTTCTGGCAATGAGCAGTAACTGTTGACTGACTGAGAGTGTGACTACTCCTGAAACTTACATTTTTTGGCTAGTACTACTGAAACACTCAAACCATTTCACAATAGACCTCTTGCAAGTTAGAAGTGAGAAAATTATATAAGTGAGTCCAGAATTAGCATTTCAGAGACCTGGGCTCTCTTAGGACACACAATGCAGTATCTGCATTAGCATCTTCAAGTAGAACTGGAGTGTGTTTTGAAATTAATTTCCTGTCCATTTCTCCTCACTCTACCTTTACTTCCCACTGTGGAGTAGTTTTGGACCACATGGCCTTTTCTGAACATGCACCTGATGCACTGTGCTTGTGAATGTAGGTCCAGCTTTATGGGCCCAGACTAGAATAAATACAGCAAGGATTATCCATGTGGGTGCTTTGAACCCAACAAAAATATCATGGACCTCTTCAGATTTTTCTCCCCACTGCTCCACTCTTCCTGGGCTGTACTACTTGATCAATTTTAGATGTCCTGCATGACCATAGAAAGTGATTTCAGGTTTCCATCTGTAAGACAGGACTAACTTGTGGTTTTCCTTGAGATGATTACAATTATTGGTGACTTGTGCTGAGTGCTTACAACAGTGATCACAGCAATTTTTATCACCTCTTCCTCTTTGTGATACCGGAAATTTCTCATTGCTGTTAATTAGCAGACAACTGAGCAAAGGAAAAAAAAACAAAACAAACCAACCCACTGAAAATTAATTTACTGAAAAAAAACCGTGGTTTTTGAAGAATTGGTTTTAATTTATTATTTATTTTTAAAACGAAAGAATTTTTTTAATGCTTTACATTACTTTTTAAATTTTCCACAAAACATGTTTTTCATTTAAAGTTAACACAAATTTTGCTTAAAATACAAGGCCCAATTATATAACAGAAAACTATATCCAACAGAAAACTATAACCAAAGCATTTGAGTTTTAGGTCAAATATGACTTTTTACCTCTTCCAGAATATATGTTTCCTAGAGTTCTCCTGTGACATTTTTCAGGTAAATGTAAATATTTTGATCTGACCTGAAACAAATTTCTTATAAATTTTCAGATCAAACATAAACTGGGAAAAAAAATACAAACTCACAATTTCCTAAGTTATCCAACAAAACACTGAAACCAAGCAAAATAAACGGAGAGTGAGATTACTTCTGAAAGAAAAATCCTTGTGTAACCTCAATACTCAGCACAAGCCTCCTGTGGTTAAACTACATCACTGGAGTGCAGCTTTGAATCCTAGAATAGTCTTCGGTGCACTAATACATCATTAATGTGTCTGCCTTTGCCTCTGAGCTGGCAGAGCATCTCTGCAGAACGTCTCTGCTGGAGACCAGGAGATGTGTTCCCTCTGGGAAAAAGGGTTTGCAGCTCCATGCAGCTCGGGCTCCAGCGAGTGTTTATCCTCAGGGGGCAGCCACCATAAACAACTGGGGCTCATATGCAGATGTGCTGAATATATTCACACATTTAAAGCATTCTCTTTACACCGAGTCAGACTCTGCTAACAACAGTAACAAACCCTTTTAGCACGATTTGACAGCAGTTCGGACAGCTTTCTTCCTTTTTTTCCCCCTTTATTTCTTTCTCTCTCTCCCTGTGTTGTGAAGCAAAGACAAATATGTCTGAATTTCTTCCTTTTTATGGCTGCAGCTTGAAATATTTAAACTCAGTAACTCTCTTCTATCCAGCAGTGAGAAAGATCTTCCATCATACCCAAAAGTCATGTGATACTCAACTGGCTTCTGGTTCTAGCTCCAGCAGGGCTTTCTTTGAGATCTCTTAGAGACTGCAAATCCTAGGCATAAATTGCAAATGGAATAATTTAGCTGCCTCCAGAGCAGCACAAATTTCTTGTGTCAGAATGTCCATTGATTTGTTTCATGATCATTAATAAAATCCATATGGCAAGTATTCTGGGCTTTCATTCTTCAGAGCTCACATACAGGCGCTGATAGAATAGATTCCATGCCAGTTCCTTTTAGATATTTGTTATGTACCAGATTATTTATTTCCTTGTGTTTTTCATACCCCCAGTGAGCTGAATATGGAAGGCTGCCCAGGTCTGTAAACCACAATTCTCCAACCTGCCTATAGGAATGGACACACTGATTAAGTGCAGGGAGACAATTAATACAAGATTTTGATGCTGTAAAGCATCTGTTCCAATAAAGACAGGCCAGTCACTTCAGATTCTAGAAGAAAAGCAATAATATAATGTGTAGCAATATTTCTAAAAAACTCTATTTTTGCCTATGACCCTCCAATCAAGCAGATAATAAAGAATAAAGTTTTTTTTTTCAAAATCAGTCTGACTTGTTTTAGCTAGGAGTAACAGTTCTGGGTAGATCTGGACCATTCCACTTTGTGCCTGCATTTGCTATTTCTGTCCTCATCCTTGAGGCAGCAAAACAACTGAGGAGCCTTGAGATAGCCCTAAGAGGAATATAGTCTTCCAGAGATCTGAAAAGCACTCTGTGCATACCTGATGGAGAACTGGATAGTTCAGTCCAGGTTTACACCATGATTTAGGTAATGAGCTGCCCAGTTTTGTCTGTTCCTGGATTTAAGGTTAGCCCTGTGCCCTGATTGTGATGTTAGGGTGACCTTCTGTATGTTCATAGGGTAAATCATATTTATGTGATGTGAGGTAGAATGTCCTTTGTCCTCGAGCCTTCAGTACTCTTACAAGATCAGTGACAGGAAGGAAATACTAAGGAACTCCAGAATGATAGAATATGCTGAATTGGAAGGGGCCCATCAGGATCATGGAGTCCAGCTCCTGGCCTTGCACAGAACACCCCAAGAGTCACATCCTGTGCCTGAGATTGTTGTCCAAACTCTTCTTGAACTCTGTCAGGCTTGGTGCTGTGACCATTGCCCTGGGGAGCCTGTTCCAGTGCCCAGCCACCCTCTGGGCTAGAAAACCACATATGTTATAAGTGTATGAATAAAGCACAATTTTTTTTGCAGATATTCCTTTACTAATTCCTTTACTAATTTCTAACTAATACAATTCAGGCAATCCCATTGGAATAAGTCTCTAGTCTGCATGCAGTAAGAAAGGCAGCAAACTAGGAATTATATTTCATGTTCTGATTTTCCTGTTACACAAACCCCCAGGTATGTTCCTCAGCAGACATGGATGCTCACTAACACTGCTTCTAAGAGGAAAGAAATATTTTCCAGGGCAGAGCCTCTGTCTATGGTCCTGGAGACCATAGCCTACAGGTTTAATGGCAGGAACCATCCCACAATGACCCCCTTGTTCCTCAGACACTGACTTCTCCCTTCTATGGTCGGGTTTTGCTGTTGTTGGCAACCTGGCTGTACATTTTTCTCGGAGCCTTGTGGTTGATTGTTGTGGGTCTGGTGTGTTGTGTGGAAAAACACCCCCTGGGCACCTTTCCCTTCTGGGTGTCAAAAAGCATTGAAGGGTTTTTCAGTTTGCTTTGCAGCGTTTCTTCTTTCAGAATATATTATTACATTGAATCTAGCAGTGTTGTGGGTGTTTGGGGTTCATGATGAGCAGAATGCTTGCATACATTCCCTCCCCAGGATTTCACACAAACATGACAACCTTTCCAGAAATAGCTCCAGGAACACGGTGGAGTTTCAAGTTTCATTTTGTGGGGGTTTCGCTGCTGCTGTTATAATTTTCAGACTTTTCTCAATTCTTGCAAATAAATAATCTCTGACATTGTTATAATTAATAAAGTGTGAACATGTTAGGCCAATATAGGATACTTATATTCTTGGTATTTTATCAATTGATTATAGTGGTATAGGTAGTAATACAGAAAAATCAAAATAAGTTTTCTTATTAAGGAATATTTAACACCAGTTTCTAAGTGTAATTACCAAAGAGTATCTGATATCATTAAGCAAACTAAGGGAGAGCACCAGCACCGCAGCCCCTTTAAGCTGCCCATATTCAAAATTGATAACCTGGGCATCAACTCTTGTC
The DNA here is from genome assembly GCF_052056855.1 of Sturnus vulgaris. Lineage (NCBI taxonomy): Eukaryota > Metazoa > Chordata > Aves > Passeriformes > Sturnidae > Sturnus > Sturnus vulgaris. The sequence goes on along the minus strand of NC_142245.1, from coordinate 15,790,754 downwards.
GAAGAACATATGGAAAATACTTATTTCCACAGTCTTCGCCAGGAAACTCAGAGATTCTTCTTCCTCCTGAGCATGTGGAGTGTTTTGTAGTTATTGGGACCTCGGAGAGCTGACCTCTATCTATACAGGAGTTGTAACCTCAGTATAGCAGAACTGACTCACAGGGCACGTTGTCTTTTTATTGATACAATTAATCTTTTGTCCCATAAATGGAAAAATCCAGAAATGCATTAAAAAAAGTCCTTGAAAGCATAGTGTAAGTCTTTGCCAGTGCAGAGAGAGAAATCCTGAAGTGAATCTGCATCTTTTACAGGGCTGGAAATAATCTGTTTCTCTGAATTTCCTTCTAGGTGCAATATTTATTTGAGACGGAGGAGAGATGGCAAAAAAATGACATATTTGCAGCAATACGTGGCCAAAGATGCATCAAGAAGAAATCTGCCTGTTTGCTGTGAGTGAATCTCTTCTGTCAGGCTCCTGTCAGGGTTCATTCACGTGTGCAGGACTGTCTCCAACTCCTCACCAGGTATTAAATGCATCCTGTCAGCTTCAACAGTAGGGGAAGCAGGATTAAGATTTGGGGGTCTTCTACACAGCACAGGAGAAACTACAGCCATGGTGCCAGTGATCTGACTCAACCCTGTTACACTTTGGTTTTTTTTCCCCTGTGCACATTCCAGTTGACATGCAGAAGGCAGCAAAGAGCTGAGCACTTGCAGAATGGTTGCAGAGGGGTTAAATTCTCATCACCTGCCTGTGCTGAGGTCCCTCCAGGGATGGGTTTACAGGGTTGGCCATAGGGCAAGCCCAAACATATGAGCATCCCTTGAAGTTCCCTCTCACCCTCCCCTGCCAAAACTGAGTATGCACTTCAGGGACCCTCATAGTCCTTTGCTCTCCTCAGACCCCCCAGGAGATGCTGGGGTGCCTCACTGCTTTTCTATAGGTGGGACTACAAAAATTTCCTTGCACACCCCATCCTAACTCCTAACTAACCTGTCCCCCACAGGTGAGAAGCTGAGGAATAATGAGGGCAAGGTCACAAGCCAGGGTGGAAGAATCCAGCCTCTCCCTTCCCTATCTGTGAGCACTGTTGCATTTTAATAGTGCATTTTAATCACGCATTTTGAGATAAACTTCGTGCTGTTGTCCTTAAGGAAGGAGTGTTTCTCAGTATAGGCATGATGTAATGCTCCTTTTTTCACTTCAGAAGGAAACAGGCATTGCAGTCTGTGCCTCAATAATGCCTGTGCAGTTAAATAGCTCACTGTGCAGCTGTGTGTGGGAGCACACCACGATGTCAGTCTCAGAAAAACTCATTTTCCAGGCACAGCAGTGCCGAGCAGGAACCTCCCTGGCACAGGGCTGACCTGGATGGGGGGAGCAGCCAGGAGACAGTGCCATGCCAGAGGCTGCTTTGCCTGCTATTTGCCATCTGGGAGCGATGGTAGATCCAGGCAAATCTTCCCTACAAGGCATTCTATGAATAAGGCAGAGTGAGCACTGTGGAATTGGCTGTCCTACATGGCTCATTCACCTCACCTCTGGTTCCCTGGCTCCCTCCTGAGCCAGAAGCTGCAGCAGCAGGGAGCTGCTGTACCCTCCAGTTTGTGCCCTCTGTGGGAAATTTCCCAGGAACAAAAACCCAAAACCCGTCCTTTCCACCACCTTGCAAGCCTGAGGTACATGAGGCATGGAATGGAAATGTCAGTGTCTTTGTGGGCAATGGGAAAAATCTCACTCGATGTTCAGCAGCTTGAAACACTCTCCAGTGAAGAGGTTCATAAAGGTGAACTGCCCAAGCACCCTTCTGTTCCAAGCAGGTTGGACGTGCCCTTTGGAGGGCTGCTCACCCACCTCTTTGGCATGATGTGCTTGCTCTGTTTATGCCTGTATTGCCCCAGGAGCCTGATGTTGCCACGGGCCATGCCCATCATTTGTATGCCAGCTTTCCTGGCTGCAAGCTTTTCTGTATTCCCATAGGCAAAACGTCTGATTTTTATGCTGTTCAAAAGTTTTCAGTTACTCAGAAACTTCTGTCAGCTCCTGCTGCTCAGCCTTGGTTTTCATGTCCTTCTCTGAGCCTGAGCCTTGGGCATAAAAGCCTATTGTATTGCCACAAAGCAAGCCCAGAATTTATTAGTATTTTTACTGTTTCACTAGCACAAAGTGACTGCTGTGAAAGTCCATCATGATAAATTCTCCTGGGATGCGATGGCCTGAAACTGATCAAAAATATTCAGGAAGCAGAGCAGTGAGTGAGCATTTCCAGCTGCTGCACATGTGCCAGGAATTCTGGAGTCCCTGAGGACTGAAGTAGAGGAGAATAAGAGGTGCCCAGCAGTGTCCTGGCAGCAGCCAGCACTTGGACATTACTCTGAAAAAGGGGTGGTGGTTTGTTTTGTTTAAATGCTTCACCTAAAAGCCTTGCAAGGTCCGAAGCTCTCTGGTATAATGAGCACATTTTCCTGAGGTGTGAAAGCATAGGATTTGCTAATCCACAATATTTTTACCAATTGAACTGGCTAGTAAACAAAGAAACCTCTCTGCAACTCTACGGAACCTTACTTTCTAAAATGGAAAAATAAATCAGAAGTCAAAATGGATCTTTGACCTGAGGAGCTGTACAAGTCACTACATTTTACTTTGCAACAATCTCGAATGTGTCAGGACCTTAAGTCTCTGCAGAAAAATTTATGCCATTTGTCCAAAATGGCTCAGAGGTCAATGGAAGCTTGACTGAATATAGAGTTTGTGTTGCTATGTGAAGACTGTTGGTCTCTAACCTCAGAGCAACAAGCAAGGCCAGATTTTTCTTTTAGTACCATTGTGCACATTTTCATTAGGCTATACTAAAATGTCACAACCTTCTTCCAAATAAAATAGAAAAAGCTCTGGGAGGAATAATTTTGGTCTAAGAGAAGTTTGGAGGAAGAGTTTAGCAGCTGCTTTTCCTTCAGTCATGGGAAGAGAAAGGATTAAATGAGCTGTCCAGAAAAAAATTGGTGAGGCTGAGGCATGAGAAAGGAGAAGGAAATACTGCTCCTGGAAAGCCTGAAGTCCATTCCTAGCAGATGCACAGGTAGAATCTAGATGGACAAGCAGCTATTGAGCAGCAGGGTAGCTAATGCCATCCCATTCATATGCTAAACACCCAATACTGTAGAAATCCAGGGCAGCTGCTTTCTACTTTAAGAGGAAAGGGAAGCTTCTGAATTATTAATATGGATGGTCGAGACTGGGTATTCTATGCAAATGTGAGTTAATCCCATTAAGGGAATGGATAAGAAACCATGACAAAACTTTCCAAATACAAAAATAGCAGGTGGCCACAAAGCCCCAGGGTGCCCTCAGAGGGCTGAGGTGCATTGCACAAGCTTGCCCTGTCCTCTGGCCCCACCACACCCAGCTGGTGAGGACAGCCCATCCCCAGGTCCCCATCTGGGATGCTGTGCCCTTGTTCTCTGCCCACAGGGCTTAGCAGGCTGAAAGAAAACGCGCAAAGAGATAGGAGTGTAAAGAAGGGAAAATTTCATATTCACGGCAATTTCCCAGCAACTGGCATTTCTGCTTTCTGGAGCAGCTTCTCAATCCTAGGAGCTTGGCTGGACCACCTGTGGAGTGTAGGGTTTATATATCCAGTCAGCCTGATTTGTGGCTGGAGGCTGCTTAGCAGTGCTTTTTTTATCTGGCAGTGCTTTTAAAGCACAGCAGCTTTCTTTACTATTCCTCTTATTAGCTGGAAAATGCCAGCCAATGTCCTGTAAATAATGTGACAGTGTTTTCATAACTGCTAGCACCTCTGCCTCTCCATCATAATGTACATAAACCTAGTCCTTCTGAAGGGTTTGGTCTTTGGTTTCAAAAGTCTATCCCAAATCAGGACAGATCCTGTGGGCTAGGCCAAGGTTTATCCTTCCTCTTCTTCTTCTAAGTCCCTCAGAAAAAAATTGTTGCACACATCAGTCTTTTGATCAAGTTCAGGCTTTCTGCCTTGAGCCTCTCTAATCTCCCCTCTCAGCTGCCTGTGGAGAACAGAATACTCCTGTCAGAAGTGAAACATCCAGGCTGATTCAAAGAAATTTAACAGAGAGGCAAAGGGAGAAACAGAAAGCACTTGAGCAAAAAAGAGGAAAAGAGGACATGGGAGGTGGTGGAGGAAAACAGAAGATTAGAGAAGAAGAGAAATGTGGCGCAACTTGGTGAACAATGAAGGAGACAAGAAGGAGCTGCAGTGGTAGCAGAGCTGCAAGTGCCTCCTGCTCCTTGTAACCAGACTGACTGTGTGCTTTCTTCTGCTCTGCACAAGTGAATGCTTTAGATTTCAAAATGCTGTGCACAAAGAATATGTAGTCCTGGGGGACAATCTCTCCCCCCACCCAAAGCCAGGGCCCTTGAGTAGCTGTGGAGCTCAGCTTGCTTTCATGGACCCTGACCTCTTGCCCTTGAGTAGTTAAAGGTGTTCAAGCACCACCTTATTTCGGTGTCCTGCTCTTAGCAAGGTGCAAGAGGAGTGCACTAGCAAAGCACAGCATGCTCATTTCCTCATTTCCCGAGCTCCAGTCTTGCTCTCTTGCTCATCATATACACCTGTATAAAAAATTTTTTGCACTAGAACAAGGGACCTGTATGAAACAGGGGAGGGCAGGGACTCTCCAGCCCACTGCCTGCTGTCCTCCACACAGCCCCCACTGTCTGTTTGGCTTTAATGCCCACACAGCAGGTGGGACAATATGTGCTCACTCATTTCACACGCTTTTCTCTGCAAGTTGCTCTGATGCACAGCGTGAACAAAAGCAATTCTGCAAAAGCACCGAGGTGTTGCTCTCATTTTGCAGCACCTACCACTCAGGGGAAAGCACGCCTTGCATTTACATTTTTAGGTTTGCCAGGCTGCATGGCTCTGGTGACCTCTGAGGGGTGAAGTAGAGGCTTGAGTCAGTCTGCAGACCCTGATTGCTGATATTTGATACCATTGCCCAGGAAGCAGAGAGGGATGAGGTCTCCTGGACTGCCTGTCCTGTGCAGGCATGAGGCAGGAAGAGTTTACTCTGCCACTAGTCGAGATATCAATACCCTGAGTGGACATGGGAGGACTGCAGGAGTGGCTTATTGCAGACAGGCTTTCTGGCACTAGCTTGATTAGGAAAAGATTTTTTTTTCAATAAAACTGTAAGGAAATATAGAGGTAAAACCTAGAGTTATGAAGCAGTGATAGAATTCCACTCAGTAATGGTGAAAGTGGTGCTTGGTGATGAAACACGAGGGTATTTTTTGCATATGTGTGTAAATTTGGCTGTAATTCAACAGAGGAGTTCGTTTGGTTTGTTTCTAAGTAAGAGCATATACAAATCCATGTCAGAAGCAATGACAAGCCCACAAGATTGATTTGGTGGGGGTCTCATGATCTCCCAGCCCTTTAACCACCCTCTTGCAGAGGAAAGGCTGTTGGCTTGAAGAGGCTGAGAACCAAGACTCTCAAATCAAATGTTCCTTCCATTTGCTCAGGCTTTCTTCCCTCTGTTGGGTTCGTTTTTTACTTTTTTTATACAGCTTGAACAGATAGTAGCTCAGGTGCTCTTGTAGCCTGTCTGCCTCCTTTCTGTGATTTTCAGCTCAAAAAAGACTGCCTTGATCCCAGGCAATAGGCAGGAGTCACCTGTCTTTTGGGGGAGGATTTTACCACGCATTTTACTTTCAAACAGCGTGTTGCTCTGGTGCTGTTCCGTGATGCAAAGCCTTGGAGCCCAAAGTGCACATAAAAAAATGTGTGTTAGGAGTGGCTGGGGGTGACTGGGCAGGCGTGGGCCATTTTTCATAGGCGAAAGACAAGCTTTCCCTCCTCAACATGCAATTTGCTGCAGTGCAGAGGGCCAGCACAAAACTTACACATCATGTCAGCCTCACTTTAAAAGGTCATTTTTTGTGGAAATAGCCCTTGTGCTGGTTCTCTGAACAGGGATGGATATTGGTCTCTGTGCAGAGCATTGTTCGCTCTAGTAGGCCCAGCTTAAAAAATTAAACATTGCTTTTTTTTTAATGAGCCACTTTAGTGTAAATCTTTTCATTCCCCTCATAAGAATTATTTGTGTAGTTTTGCTTTAAATGAGAGAAATTTCATCCTCCTTGTCATCCTCTTCCTTCCTTCCCCAACACTTTTTCCTCAGAGTTCGTCAATATTAAAAAAGAAGTATAAAGCCTTTGAAAGCCTCACTAAGACTCTCCTCAGACAGCCATGTTCTCTTTGCTGGCTGAAGAGCACGGGATATGAAAGATTTTGCTTCAATACCATCTGGTTTCTGGTTACAGCCTTAAGAAAATCATTCTACTTCTGAAATATGGCAAAAGCTTCCATTAAGTGCACCTTGTTTTCCTGCATACTATTCGTCCATCCAATTCCCTCCCTCCTTCCCTCCTTCCCTCCCTCCCTTGTTTGGAATTCTTCTCACTCTAGTAGCAGTGAGTGCTTTTCCAGGCTTACCCTTCAAAAGTCTTTTTATTATTTTGGTCTTTTGGGAGGAAAAGAAAACCATGAGGTTTCGAAGGGCACTGCTGGAGACCTGCCTTTGAGTCAGCAAGTATTAATTAAAATAGGGCAGATCATCATCTTGTCTCATGTAAAACTCTTCCCTCAAACAGTTTCCTGAGACTAAGAGGTGCTAAACCTCCAGCCTCCAAAGGAGTTTTCCCCATGAATGTCCATGAGCCCTGGACAGCTGAAGTCCCTCTGGAGCTCTCTGCTTACCTTGTTCTCCATTGTCTACATGCAAGTGTTAACTGGAGCTTTGCAGACCTGAGGGAAGTGTGGAGATTGCATTATGCAAACAGCCTCAGGCATTGCCATCTGTGCCTGGTTGGCAAGGGGACGCCAGACACGGCACCGGTGGTGATTCTCACCTTTTGAAAAAAGTGACAAAGGGTCTTTAATTATGAAAGAAGTAACCAGAAGCCACTTGGGCTACAACTCACAAGGGGACTCTACGCAGAAAGTAAATAAATGTATTTCCTGATGAATTATTCTGAGAGAGGAAACAAGCCAAAGGATTCCAGGATGGTTATTTTCCAGAAATTAGGTTAGACCTAATTAGTTGCGTAATTAATTGTCTGGTTGCCTAACTAGTTAACTCTTAGAGACCTTTATTGACTCATGGTGACAAATGCATGCATGCATGTTTTAGAGGAGAGGTCCCGCTGTGCTTTCCAAACTGCAGCTCCAGCACTGTGAGTTCTGGGACGCAGCACTGGTGGTGCTGTGTGATACACTGAGGTTTATCTACAGCAACAAGGAGAGAGGCAAAATTGTTATTATATATGTTTGCACGTGAGATTTGGCTGCCCTTCAAGTGTCCTTCGAGCTGTTTGAATGATGGTGAGGCTGTTCTGAACACAGGCCACCTATTTCCTCCTGAATTTCTCATGACTTCACAGATCGCCCTCCTCAGGGACGAAAGCAGGTCTCTTCTGGTGAACATTAAAGCAGGACTAGCACCCAAAATTAGGGCAGCCAAACTGGGAGGTCTCTTCTGAGGATCTGAGAATGATGACACTTGTCTGATTTACTCAAGGGCAGAAAGGACAGCGAAACCAAGACCAAGAGCACCACCAAGTTCATGTTTGCATAATAGCGTGCTGTAGGACAGACACTGAAGCTGAGCACTAGTTAAGATGGTATTAAATGTGTGGAAAAATATCCTGAGTGTTGCCATGAAGACAAACAACACCTTTCTGGGGATAAAATAGAGTACTGATGACTTAGAGGCTTTTTCAGTGACTAATAAGTGTTTTGGTTGACTCCAGTGTAATCAACGAAAAGACATCACCGTCCACAGAAGGAAGGAAAACTATTACTAAAAGTGGTGATTGTGGGCAGCAGTGGTTTTTGAAGGAAGGAAGAACAAGCATTCTGGGAGAAAGGTAATGTTGAGCAGCAGGAGAAGTTGCTGGCAAAAAACCTCCACACCTTGATTAAATCGATGTGGTTGAAAACAGTACCACGGATATGCCACCTCTAGAAAAAAGTCTAGTTCAGCACAATTTTTGCCCAGTCCAGACTCTTAACTCCACAGAGAAACAGTGCTTCAGCACTTGGCAAAATCACTGTTTCTGGTGCCATTGTTAAACTTGGTATTTGGCACAGCCTCCTGACAGACCCCATGGTTATACTCAGAGACCCCATGGATCAGAGTGAATCTTCTCTGACTGCAGGCTGTGGTGGCAGGAATGAAAAAAAATAGAATGGCTTTGGTAGTTCTTGGAGCATTTGGGGAGTCATTTAAAAACTGCCCTAATTTGGCTGTGCTTTTCTAACTTTTGATGTCCCCACTTTATCCAGATTGTGTTTCCCCCCTCCTCCTTCTGCAGCCTCCCCAGGGCACTTAGAGTTGCCTCATGCCACCATGACTTCCGTGGGACAAGGCAAAAATGCAGCTGGCAACGTGGGAGAGGAAAACTGTGAATCACCTATGTAAAAATTGGTGTTTTTTTCCTCCCAACAAAGTGCAGGGAATACGTAGAGTCAGAGAGAGAGATCTATTCATATCACCCTGACTTTTGGAAATTGTCTGGCTCAAACAATGACTATTTCAAAGCAGACTGTCTCAAGCTTGGCAAAGGGCCAGTTATCCTCACAGTAGTCACTCAAACAAATAACCAAAAATGAGAGAGAGAGAGAGAGAAGCTGGAAGGCAGCATAAGAAGACTTGTACATCCCAGAACAGAGAGCTAAGAGCAGCGTTCTGGTCTTCCAACTGCTAATTTCTGAAGAAGTGTTTCTAAGGGATGTGGATCCTGTTCCCTATGTGACTGCAGGTAAAAGCAGAGCACTTCCAAGCACAGACAGCACAAACCATCATTGTGGAAAGGGACAAGATGAGGTAAAGCTGAGGCAAGGAAGAGGCAAGAGTATAGATGTCCAAGGGGTATGTGCCTGTCCACACATCATAGCCAAGGAAAGAGACTGTGAGCATTTGAAGCTAATCAGGCATTTGTAGCTCACAATAAAGATACAGAATTGCAGTGCAAAGGTGACTGGTGATGGTGCAGTGTGGTGCCTGGATGGCCCCAAAAGGAGCTGCTATCTCTTTTTCCAGAGATAGCACATACTCTCTCCTTATATTGATCTTTTGCTTTTAAAACCCACTGACTTTAATTTTACCTTTAAATTTTATCTCTCCATAGGATTTTTCCATGCAAATTTCTATTACTTTCTTCCTGGGAACTATACTTCAGCTGAACTACCCCTTTAATGCAGATTTTTAGCACTGGATATTCAAATGACTCAACAGAAGTGTCCATATTGCTCAATTCTGCCCTGCAATCTTCCACCCACTCACAAATACAGCACGTTCCCATCTGTGCACTGCTCTCATTGTGAACTTGTTGATTTCTCCTGTTCTTTTTTGGTGGGGGTACGACTTGGTGCAGGTGTCCAGGCTGGGGTAACAAAGACCCAGGTAACACATGGCAAACTCTACATGAGATAAAAAACACAATATTTTAGTTACAGCAAAGTTAAACAAAGCATATATCTGATGAGCTGTGCCTGGAAACATATTTTTGTCTCACCCAGCGTCATTTCTGTTGGAAAACCAATGCTTTACAAAAGACTTTCAATGGACTCGGAGAACTGGAGGGAAAAGGGCTTCTCTGCAGTTTCTTAATGTTTGAAATCCATTCCTGAGTACTTTCATCCCTAATTAAAGGTCACCTACTGGTTTGTGAACAACTGTTAATGAAGAGTTTAATTATCCAGATGACAGCTATAAAACCCTACTCCTGTGCTTGAATATTTTAAAGCAACAATGCCCAGATTTTCAAATATGTGCTTGTAGCTAAGTACTTAGACAAAAGCTCTCACGGAAGAGTGTGAGTGTGCAATTCCCATTTGCATACACAATGGGAGATTGCATATGCTCATATTAAAGATGCAAATCTGTGAGGAGGTTTGTATGTGCTTACTTGACCATTTGAACCGGACCTACCTTTCTTTTTTGTTCTTTCATCCAGAGATGGTTAAATTATTCCTTGAGGATAAATAATTTCGCATTATTAACTCTTCTTAACAACAAAGCTGCATAAATTAAATGTAAGATTATCTGCTGTGTCCTCAGCGGAATGATTAGGAGGGAATCTACAGGAAAGAAATGTGGTCAAATGATTTGAAGACTTGCTAAATGGGATGCAAATTTCATCTTGAATTCTTAACAAGCTCAAACACAGACCTGCCTTCTAATGAGCAAACTCTGCTTGGCATATCTGTGCAACCCCCAGAGCAAAGTTGTAAAGAAAATGGATCATGGTTCATTTTCTCTACCGAGTCAAGTTTTTGTTTTTATTGGCACTTTTGACCAGGTGCTCCTGGTGTTCCTATTACCTTTACCCACGGTGGCAATTTTCATCATGCTGCCTTTAGTCTGCCGAATTGGAGTGGCCCGGTTTCTCATTTCCCATCACAATACCTGATGAATGTTTCTTGGGGAGGTCGGGTTTGCATTCTCCACAAGGTACATGCCTGAAGGAATGATGCACTTCTGTCAAAAAGATCAAGAAGTTGCTTTTTGTGTCCTGACTGCCAGTACAGTCTCTTTGTGTCACTCTGGTGACGGCACCATAAGGGCAAAGAGAATCATAACTCTTTGGCTCAGCATTTCTGGGGGCTTGGTGGAGACTAAAATGCAATGAATGGCCACAATGAATGGCCACAATGCATGGCAATTCTACCCATAATAGACCAATTCCCAGGTTTTTCCTGTGAATCAGAGCTAGGCTTTGATTCAGTTTCCTTGTTACCTTTGGCTTGTCTCTCCTACTCACAAGACCGTAAGTGAACACACAGACACGCACTTATTTGTCTGAGCAAAATAGTAAACAAAAGAGAATTACAAGCTCTGTCTTTTAAATTAAGAGGAAAAAAATTAGAATGCATCACATAAGAAGAGCCATTCATATGAACTAAAGAGGAAAAATATGCCTGAGTTCTGTAAATGGTTAATATCTTATTTAATAAGAAATATGGGTTAATACAAGAGATTTATTAAAACAAAGCCAGGTCAGTCTTTCTGTGTCATTTGCTGAAGAGGTTTCAAGCACACCTTTCTGTGCTTTGTTAAGTCTCCAGGAGGCTACAGGAGGGTTTTCTCTGCAGAGTCTCTCATCCGTAGGTCACAGTGACCTGACTGTGGGGGCTGCACTGCATAAATGGAACTCTCCAGATAAGCAGCAACATTTATTGCATACTTTGTCAACATATCTCTGGCCGCACACTTGCTCTCAAGGCACTCTGTTTTGATATTGGTTTTATTAAAATAGATTTCAGGAACGGAAATGTAAAATAGTTTAGAGATTGCAACATAAACATGTTGTTCAAGAGCTGAGGAAATCCACACCAAACACCAGCAGGCTTTTATGTACATTACAAGCATGGACAAAATATATCTTGAGGGGTTTTTTTATTATACTGCTTTCTTCAAATAAAACCACTACTAAAAAGATGATACAAAAAGACCAATATCTCATACACGGAATGACACAGGTCCCACAATGTCCCTCACAATTTGGAGGATTATTAAAATAAAAATCAAAAGCCTAGCTAAAGCCAAGGAGATCTAAGGACTAGGAGAGGGAGAATTTTGTCTTGTTAACTGCACAGTCGATCTCTCAGCTTTGGATCTGCCACCAGAGCTCCAGAGCAGCATGTGTGGGCAGGATGGCATGTCCCCCATGAGGCAAGGTGTCCAGCTGTGCAGGCTGTAATTGCTCCTCAAGTATCAGCTCATGTGTCCTCTGGAGGAAAACCCATTGGCTAAGTGGCTCAATCCCGTGGGCCCTGGTCTGACTCTGGCTACAGGACACAACCCTGCAAGGTCTCTTTACTGGGATGTTAATTAGAAAAACATATTTTACTGTGTCCCGATGCTGCAAATGTCTGGGCAATGGATTTGCACGAAGTAGGTGGTCTGGATCAAGCTCATGTGCCTGATGTATCTGTGAGAGGATTTACTAGGCTGGCTTCTAGACTACTATGCCTGTGCTTCCCAGAGCTGCCAGGTCTCATTCCTGGAAAATGGACAGAGCTCAGGCAAAAAAGCGTGACGTGACACACTGCAAGAATTTTCTCTATTTAGCATCAAAAGTGGGGTAGTGTTTACCAAAGAACATCCCTAATTTTTAGCCAAATAATAGATTCAGGACCCTTTTAAAAATATAACTAGATTATTTGTAATTTTGTAACTTCATCATTCAGTCACTTCCATCGGGATGGGTTTTAATGGCTACACACCTGCACACTGTATGTGATATAAAGCATTTGTAAAAAAAAATGATTCCTCTGAGTAGTCAGATGATCTTCCCAGAAATGGAGTGTCTTTCCCACTTTTCTCTTTCATTCTTCCTTTTCCTGGATCTTGGAGGGAGTGTTACTTGTGTTCAGTAATGAAATTTCCCCCGACAAAACACACTGTCTTTGATCTCCCCTGTTTTATGCACTAGGGAGCTGGTAGTTCCTTCCCTGGCTAGGACTGAATGAATAATCACCTCCTGTTGTTATTCACATAAGATTCAGATGCTGAAATGTGAAGCTGATGATGGGGGAAATTATGGATAGAAGCATCAAGATTTGCTACTGAAATTTTATGAGCTGTAAGTAGGAAACATTCAAAGCACATCACATTTAACCATGAAGACTCCAAGCTTTTATAATTTCATGGGGCAGAACTGTGAGTTGTTTGTGAGATGGGAATGAAGCTCAGACTGGTCCCCTGGTGGTTTCTTAATGCCCACATATCCACATACAGATACATAATCTGCATGAGAAAACCCTACCCATCCATGAATCTTTGTTGCAATTTGGAATGATGAACCATGCAAAAATCAGATATTCAAATAATGTAAAAAGTCTGTATATTCATTGAGATGTTAGTAAAAACCTCTGTAAAATCAGGAAATCTTCATTAATTTTTTCTTTCTCTCTTTTTATTTTTTTTGGTTGTTATTTCAACATATGCAGCTTATAATTTATTTCAGGTGTTCCAGTCTGGACCAGCATGTGATAACGTGTGTGCCAAGGATTCTTTTTTTGTTTGTTTTTAAAGGGAAGGAGAAATCCTAAAAGGATTATGCAAAAATTTAGGATTTCACATGAACTTTTGTGCAGGGATTTAAAAGCCACATCTATATCCATTGTTCTTTGTGCAGCCCAGGCAGTATAATACACAAATGCTGTTGTATGGCAAACCTGCCTCACATGTCTTGATGGAGCAGCCCATTGCATGCTGGCATATCCAAGGCTCCCAGACACACAAATGAATTCAACTTTGTGAAGACAACTTTAAAGAACACCCTTTTTATTATGAAGGGTTTCTTTTGCCCTCATTCTTGCTCTTTCTTACCTTGAAAACAAACCCTATACCAAACCAGCTCTTTGATACAAACTCAGACAAAACAGGTCTCTCTGAGCCTGCCAATCTAAATTAACACAAATACCATCTTGTGCAGAGTAAGGCAGGTCCACACAGTGTGGAACAGCAAAGATCCAGCACAGCTGGAGATGCCTCCTGCCTCCCTGCTGTGCTCAACAGAAATGGAAACGTCACGAGATATTCTCATTTTGAGGAAGCCTGTGCTGGAGAAGGGCTTAAATTGGCCTTCTGTCTCCTGTAACCCCAGGAGATATGATAAATGAAAAGAATCTAATTATCTGTATTGTTATAACACAATTCACAGGAAAAGAAATTAATTCTACATATTTTTTGAAACTGTATAATAACCACCACTTAATTCTCAATAAGCAACTAACATGTCCCTAGAATGAAGGAAATCTCTGCCTGCATGGTGGGAGATACTAGTTTATGATGTCATTTATTTCTTGAGACAGTTCTACATGAACACTTTGGCCCTTTGTTCTTCAAGAACTGATAAAAATGATATGTCTGTCATCTCTGATGGTTGTTCATTGAACAAAACAGGAAAGCAGAAATAATTTTTTTCTCATAAAACATAAGTTTGCATATTATGCTGAAGTCATTATTCAAATTCATGTACTTGCAAGTGATTAGCACACTGCCTCAGAAACAGATTTATGCAAGCGATTCAGGGGAACTAAAGGATAAATAGCACCCTCATTGTTTTTTGATGCAGGAGGGCAATGGCCATTTCTTGTGTGGAAAGTATGAGCAGATGAGGAGATCTCTGTTCTGTAAATCTGGGCTTGCATTTCACAGCAACCAAACTTGCTCAAGAGAATGAAGAAATCCCTGCGGAAAGTCTTCGTGAAAATGGCGTAGAGGAAAGGGTTAGCGCACGAGTTGATGGGGTAAAACAAAACCAGGAGGATCTTGGAATTGGAGACTGTGATGAGAGGAACCTTGAGTGAGGCTGATATGGCAAAGAAGGATATTGGTGCCATGCAGAGGAAGTCGGTGAAGATGAGTATGGCCATGCGCTTGGCAATCTTGGTGTCGCTGTTGGAAGAGACGACGTTGGGGTTTCGCACAGTGAAGTAGATGCAGGTGTAGCAGACGCAAATAATGACAAACGCCAGTACATTCAGCACTAACAGAAATATAACGTAAGCCTGGGCAAAGGGCGTTTCTATGTCCATGGGAAGACAGATGCTGACCTTCATGTAGCTGCTGACCCCAAATATGGGAAGGAGTGCTACTGTGAAAGCAAACACCCAGCCAAAAATCATGACGGTCACGGCATGGCGCAGGCGCACCTTGCGGTGCAGCTGCATGGCGTAGGTGATGGTGTGCCAGCGCTCCAGGGTGATCACCGTCAGCGTGTACACCGACAGCTCGCTGGCAAACACCGTGAAAAACCCTGCAGTGTTGCACCCTGCCCCAGTCTGCCAGTCTATGGCGTAGTTGTAGTACTGGCTTTTGGTCTGGATGTCTACAGAGGCGATCAGCAGCAGGTAGATCCCTATGCAGAGGTCTGCAAAGGCGAGATTGCACATTAGAAAGCGAGGAACGGTGAGTTTGTACTGACTGCTTATTAAAATAATGAGGACAACAGTGTTCCCAGTGATAGCTAAAATGTTGATGAACCATATCAGGACTCTCAGAATGTTGTATCCCATGATATCTTCACATGGGTTGAAAGCATCAGGTTTAGGAGAGCAGACTACATTAACTACTTCATTGCATAAACCATAATCAAATTCATTCTCTGCTGGGTCAAATCCTATGCCATAGTTGTAAATATCATCTTCAGCTGTAGACCTTCTCCGTAGTATTTTGCCAGGCTTCTCCTCAAAGTCTTGCTTCATCTGAGATATGCTACATATGGGATGTAGTTCTGTCCTGAAATTGTAAAAAGAGTAGAGTTGGAAGCTAAGAGACACGGTATGAGGCAAAAAACAAACACAAAATCATCCAGTTTCCAATAGCAGATCAGTTTTATTGGTTAGCTGATTATATAGATTACCCTGGAGCCTGAAATTAATACTGTGGCTGGTCCTTATTTATAAAATATTACAAAAACTTGTAAATTACTTGGAAACATCATAAACTTCATGGTAAAGGAAAATCTAATGTTTGCCTAACACTCACAATGCAGTTATCCACCTGGAAAACACACTCTGTAAGAAGCCTCCCTCATTTGAAACAAATTTCTCACCTAAGCTGTCACTGACAAGCTGATTTGTGCATGGGGGAAATGCATGACAATGAACACCAATGTAAGACTGAGCTTTGAGGAATGAGTCAAGTCAGCTGTGCTCATAAGGAGTTTGTATAACCACAATAATGCTACTGTCTCTTAGAGTTATTCTCAAATTCCCTTTCTCTTAAAGGTTTTGCCACCATCGTCTTGTAACTCTGGCAGGGCACATAACTCCATTTTGTGCTGTTCATTTTTAGTACCTCATATCATATTAGTGACTAGCCAGTAACACAAGAAAATAGCACAAATAAATACATGCAGGATTCCAAATAATCTCTAGATGACAGACGCCAACAGAAACACAAGGAACAGGAGACCATTTTTGTTAAAACCTGTTTTTTAAAAGAAGTCCATTAGAAATCAAGTGAAGTGAAGCAAAACCAAACCAAACCAAACCAAACCAAACCAAACCAAACCAAACCAAACCAAACCAAACCAAACCAAACCAAACCAAACCAAATTGAATATTTTAATGGAAGCATTAGTTGCTTTTGTTTCTGTGAGAAAGTATTTTTAAAACTTTTTAATACATTTTAGCAACACAGATAAATACTAATTTTTTGTAGTTTTGTGTTTGGCTTTATTTTGTAGAGTATTAACTCTGTGTCCTTCTTCATGCCTAGACCTACAGAAGAAACAAATATTTTGGCTGAGATGATAGAAAGATTATCAGCTCAAATAAGACTGTAATTATCAAGAAATATGAAGTATGAACATGAAATATATGGTGAGTTTTTACAACAGCTCTTTGGCTGCCTTAGGCTTTGGCTGTCCCATGAATGTGCATTCACAGTTGTGGATGCAGACCCAATCTGAATTACAGAATAAAACAGTTGACATTTTGTTGTAAAACCAATGCAGTTCAGCTCTGCCTACATTCAGCTACAAACCAGACTGCAGTTTAGGTGTGTAATTTGTAAGACAGGATCCCAGCTTATCTTCCACCCTGACTCAGAGTATAGTTGAGAGAAGAACTCTCTGGGCAAGTAAAGTTAAAATTTTGAACAACTGGTAGAGGCCTAAAAGGGAGAATTCTTCTTTGTAACCTAATTCTACCCTTTGACTTTCTGCACTCACGACATCTTTGGAAAATTGAGTTTAGAGGGTCTACAAGAAAGGAAAACTAATGAAGGTCCAGCACCAGAAGGTGAGGAACATTTCCTATGAGATTCTGAACATCCTCTACTATTATCAATATTTTTTATCTTGCCTGTCAACTGAGTCGGAAAACTGATTTTCTGTGAGGTCAAATATGCACTAGGAAGGTCACAGTAGCAATAAGAAGGCATTACATTTTGCTCTCCTGTGTTCTACTCGCATAAGGATGAGTGAAAGGTCCAGAGTATTGATCAATATATCAACTGTTCTCTGGCTGAAAGGAAATATAGGCTTCCAAGGAGCAATAACAGGAGAAAAAGTCCCTCATGTTTTAGTGCAACAGGCACTTGGGGGCACTGAAAGCTACAGCAATTTGTGGTTCTTTGAAAACGAACCGAGGGAAATGTTTGTAGCCAATCATTTCTCAGTATGAGGTAAAAAGAAACTTTTTCTAAAATTTTGGAGGCACTGCCTGGACCTAAATAGCAAGAGTGCTACATAAGGACTAAATATTTCTGATTATTACAGTTCATCAATTCTTGCTTTATTTTCACAGCCAGTGTCCAAATAAAACCAGAGTCTCAAGGAATAAGCTGTTTGCTCCAAGGAAGGGTAACAAGGAGTGTCCTGCTGACTTCCTGTATTGGGAGCAGGTAAGGTGAAACTCCCAAGGGAAGGAAGAGCCATCCTCTGATACTGACTCCTTGTCATATCTTTGCCTGGTGTTTCTCACCCTTTGGGATGTGCAGTGCACTCAGAGCTACAAGTTAAAACATTATTTGCCAAGGGATGTGTGGGTCCTTGCTTCCTCTTGAGACCGTGAGTGTCATAATGCAGTTAATTTATTCCCTCTCTTTGTAAACTTTTCTTACTGTAAACTAGAAAAATAAACTGGAGAAAGGGCAGCTTAGAGACCAAAACTGAAATTGGCAGAGTGCTCTGACAAAAATAAACAGTAATTACTACCTTCGTACAAGTTGTTATTTAAGTTGTTGTTTTATGCGCCTCATCTGGATCTGGTGGCAGCAGCATCTTGTGTGCTGAGAAACATGCTCAGCAGAGTAAATAGTCTTGACCTGTGCTCTGAAATAAGTCCTATCTCAAACCAATCATCCTCACCAAAAAGTGCCACTAAGTGAGTTGTGAGGAACTGATAGTATGTTCTTTGAGACGAGGCCTAAACACCATTACTGATGCTGCCACATTTTTTGAAAAAGTAGGATTTCAAGTGACAGCTCCTCCAAAGAACAATGATCAAGTGTAGGAAAGAGTCATATCAATGCCATTCTTTTGGGCAGAAGGTGATCTTTATGTCAAAGAAAGCCAAAATCCTGCTGAAGTTCATAATGGTCTATGTCAAGTTGAAGGTTTTAACATCTGGCCTCTGCCCTATCCACACTTCAAGGATATTATTTTCCAGTCACAGAAAAACGTGAGGAGAGTTCAACATACTGTACTAGACTTGTCTCAAGAATGCAGCTTACCTTCTCTTAGGCCAGCTCCACAATATTCAAACTACAGATCAATATTTAGCATTTAATCTTTATTGGAATGAGAAAAAGCATCAAAGCTGTCTTATGTTTTAATGTGTGTCTCAGACTGGCAGAGCCATGCCAGCTTTGCGGCATGTGGCATCCTCCAAAACTTAGAAAGCACTGTTGCTGTAACAGGTTTAAGCTTTCCATTATCACAACAGCACCTGTTCACTGCTGCAAACAGTTTTTGGAGTCGTGATTGAGTATGATCCACTATGGTAACTTATTTTATCTAGGGTTTTGAGTGCTGAAAAAGTCTCAAAAAGGGGAAATCAAACATAAACGGGCAGCCAGAAAGGGGCTGCAAATCCCTGTCTTAATTCCTTCCCATAGTTCCCGTGTGAACTCCAACTGCTGCCGTGATCCTTAGAAATGCCCTTCTGGGGGTGATGAGGCATCCTTTTTATACTCCCTGGACTACCTGGAAGTATTTTGAGAGCCAAGTGGCCACAAGGAATGACCACCTCCTGTGAAGGTGCACGGCAAGGCAGGTCACACCAGGCTCCCACCACAACAAGCAATGCCTGCTGCTCCGAGCCAAGCACAGCTCTTACCAAAGGAATATTACACACTGTGTGATCAAGCACTGTGCAAACTATTAATAACTTTTAAACAGCCTGAGCAGCCTTCAGTGCACACGCAGCTTGTGCCAGCTGTCACGAAAACTGCTTTGAAATGAAAGAGGGTGTAGCTACTGTATGTGTGACTAATCTCTGCTGAAGTGTGTGGTAATACTTTCAGTCTTCAAACCAAACACATGCATTCACTTTCTCTCTTTAATTTGGAGAGAGGATCTCAGTTTCACACCAATTTCAGTACAAGAGACATGACTGTATGAAAGAAATGACAATTTTGAATTATGTTAAAAAGAAGCTGACAGGAAAGGTTCATCTAAATAATAGGTTCTCATAATTTTGCATTTATGCTTAATGTTTGGTAGAAAATACATCAGGTAACTATTAAAGATATGGATAAATATGTTCAATTTTGTTCTGTTGACCAGGGTGGTACAGTTGTGACCAGACTTGCTCCAGAAGCAGCCCCACAATGGCATGGTGTTCCAGCCCAGTCTGGAGCATCCACACTGGGGTTATGCGAGATCTTCACAGATCTTTTGGCATTTCTTTGCACAATTACACTTAACCAGGCTATGGAAAGGGCTGCATTATGTTCTCCTTGCATTCTTGCTAGCCAGAGAAAGGATCCAAAAGTGGGGCTGTACTAAGGGGGAAGTGACTGCTGTGGACTTCAATTCCGTGTAGCAAGTGTGTGGCATGGAAGTTTTCAAAGCCCAAATGAGGGGACTAGATATTGAGAGCTTACCACAGGGTCAGGACTATTTCCTCCTGCAGCTTTCCTTCAATAGCAACTCTTACTTTGTTTTTGAAAAGTTCAGTTCCTAACTTAAGGGGTGGATTCTGGGATTTGGGTCCTGATTAGGCCCAAGCAGCCCAGAAGCCAAGTACCTTCAAAAATATGAATCACAGCGATATCAGTGTTCCTTTGCAGATCCAGAACTAAACATGCTTTCGCTGGACTCATTGGAAAATAGCACTTTGCCACATGTTCTGGAAGGACTGGACCCACCAGGCACCGTGTCTGCATAAGACTGCACAAGTGTGTGAAAACATCGCCTGCTGATCAACTGTTCGAGTGGAAACAGCATTTTGGATCAAAAATGGGTGATAGGGGATGGATTCTGTCAGACACTTCTGTTATCACTACAGTCTCCGTCATCACACTTGCACTCTTTACACAGTTTTGTAAACACATGTAGATGATATTTATTAGCTATCAGAAAACTCAGTTATCTTCCCTTGTCTGGTGACAATACAATGCTAAAAGTAAAATAAGTGGCTATGAAGGGTATTAAAACAGAAGCAACTAACAGTTTATGCTTTCTCTGCATGGTTTTACTTTTCTTTGAAGTTTTATGCCACTTCTGAAGATGATGTCTGGAATTATAACAATGATTCATAGTTTTTTTTTTCTGCCATGGCAACGTCCAAGTCTTTCAGGACATCCAGTAAAGGAAGAATTTCAAACACTAACAAGGGTTTTTGAAGGTACCAGTTCCTTCTGGTTTCCAATGGCACTGATTCAGGAGGTTCATTAACTACTAAATGTGAACATTTCAAGATTGTATGACTGAGGTGAAAATACTTCATGAGAATCACTGATACTTGAAGTCTCATTGCAACTTGCTAATGGAAAATTAAAAATTGCATGAAAAATTACCTCTGGAGTCTAAAATGACACCTTAGCCTCCCACCCTGCTCCCACCCTGTTGATTTGTGTGAAATGGATCTGCTCAGAAATGCTGTGAATATGAACTCAACAAATAAAGTATCTGTGATGCTTGGCTGGACAGTGCTCCAACATCAATGGGGCTTTCTGAAAGAAGAGTTTGGGATCACTCATTGGTCCTGTTGCCCTCCTGGACTGATGAACAAGAGTTGACCAGCTTCTCTGCAAACACAGCCTTCCCTCTTGTTACCTTCTGAAAATGTTATCAAATGTTTTCTGCTTAATGTCTTCGTTGTGGCTCCAGGCTGGTCCCAGTGAAAAACGGATTTATGACAAGTGAGAGCAAAGTTGTGTCTGGGGAAAGTGCTGATGCTATCAAAATTTAATAATTCCCTGCAATGGAGAGGCAGTGCACTGTGTAGCATGCATAAGCCTGTATGTATTGTGTATTCATTTATTTCCATCCATTTACCTACCTGAACTGAAGAGACCTTTTCTATCCACATTTTGAGGAATTTTATTTAATTCACTATCAACTGCTGAAAAGCACCAAAAAGAAAAACAAATTAAATCACTTACTTTTGTCTCTTCCAGTTTGTAAATGCACAGCAATGGCTAGGATAGGTGAAGTTTGCCTCAATCAAAGATCTAAATTTGCTTAAGTCAGGAAGCTTTTTTAAATTGTATGTAGACCTTGCTCTTAGCTTCTTAATGAATTCTAATCCATGACTTGGCAGGAAACTGATTTTCGTGCTGGAAATATCCCTTTAAGAAAACATATGAAAATCTTGGTAAAAAGCAAATTTACTTCTGCTCAACAATGGATATGTGTTTTAGACTGTCCTACTCATTCTCAGAGTAGTGACTAGAAACAGATTAGCTGGAGATCTACACTGAAGGATGATCCAGTGCTAAATTGGGTGTTCCTCCAGCAAACTGAGCTAATACCATTGCAAACAACAATCAAGTGATGTTAGTCTGTGGGAACAAAAGATAATGTCCCATAATGTTCTGGATAAAAATTAGCAGTCATATAAACTACAACTGCCATATGATGCTGGGTTTAATAAATATCCAGTAACTGTAGCAATCATCCTAGAATACTGTTAAAGGACAAAAAAAAAAGGCTGAGGAAATCACAATACAAGTTTGTTATATGAACATCACATCATGGGAAGGCTGCTGTGGAAAAGGCAATAAATCACAAAGAGAGAAGCTCACACGTGGGTACAGATGTGAGGACAGGTTGGGGATATCAGATTTTGTACTCATTAGGAAGAAAAACCGATTAAAGAGAGACAGGGGTGGCATTGTTCAGGCTGTTAGGAACAAAAAAAATCTCAAAACCTTCTCAGAGGTTTAGAAAACAAATGCAGCACAGACTGAAGCAAAGAAAGGGGCAGGATTGCAGGAGGTTAGGAGAGATATGTTTATGTGCAAGGCAATTACTGTGAGACTATCAGAGGCAGCGATGGAATCAGCAGAAGGTACTAAAGAGAGCATGAGAGGGGCTTTTAAAAGGAAACATGTTCTGCAAACACTTAATCTTGACTTGTGCCATGCAAGTGAAGAAGGCGATGAAGGACCAAGGGTGCTCCATCTCCAGGCTTAGATACTTGGGAATCCATTCCCATAGCTCCAGACTGTTACAGCTCGGGCAAAACATCTCCACATTTCCCTTACTGGGACACAAACCGTGTCCCTCAGATCATGACAGCCTGAGATAACTCCTTTCTCTGAAGTGCAAAAGTAAAAGTGAACTGCACAATATCACCCTTCCTTAAGCCCTGTGCTCTCACAGCCTGAGACTGATCCAGGATGCAGTGTTTGCTGAGGCTGTTCTGCTCTTTATTCTCCAAGAAAAAAAAAGATTTCTCCCTAATGCAGGAATTGGACTGGCAATATTTGCAGTTTTCTCCATGTCCTCTTGAAGTTACAGTTTCCAATTCATCTTTGATAGTGTGATGTCAGGATGTGTTATTTGATCTCTATCACCCAACATGCACAGATTGTTTTTATTATCACATTAATACAGGAGAGTGGTGCCTTGTGAGGCAGAGACCAGGTTTTAGCAGCATGTGATAAAGTTTAGACAGTTGCTATGTACCTCACACACATTTGCACCTCTGTTCTCTGGTCTAGAAAGCAAAATTAATACCAGGAAAGGGCTCTCCTTGAGCGCCAGCCAAGCCTAATAAGTTCATAGGCAAATGATAAAGCTTGTAAAATTGGTAAAGATGAACTTTGTGTTCCTGCTGAGCCCACAATTACGGCTATACATCCAGGCTCTGAAGGAATGTGCCGCCTTCAACAACTGGACAATGGGCTGTGGCAGCAAAGGAGCAAATTCAAACTCTGCTCTGCTGCCCCACCTGGGGACTGTGACTTTTACTGGAAGACATACTGGTGTATTCCAAAGTGCTACGAACTTCTGCAAGGCAGGCTGAGAGAAGCCACGCCTCTGACAGAAGAGGTCCTGAGGTCCTGGGCCTGTTTCTACAGGAGCTAAACCCAGCAGGGGATGAGAAATTTTAGGCTATCGATTTCTATCTTGGACCCTTGAAGAGGTAATTAGGCTGCAATGAGCAGCCTCAATTTTCACTTGTGCTGACTACTGCTCTCAGTGCTCTGCCTAATGAAAACTGTCATCCAGAGTATATGCTCATGAGTCAAAAAATAAACAGCAGGTTTCTGCTTAAATCCACAGGCAGCATCACTCATGGCATCATTAAGAGAATGTGTAACTTCACAGTTCTGAACAAGAGCACAGAAAATGTTTTCTGTGGCTTGTTAGCTAAAAAGCATTACTGCATCCAAACTGGTTTTACACTGTGTGGAAATAAGCAAATATGAATAGGAATAGCACTTAAAAATGTCTAAAAGTTCAGTGAATCGTTCATCATCTCTAAATAGTTTCAAAGATATTAAATATTTTTTCCACAAAAATTTTTTCTTCTTACTTAAGAAACTTTTCTTTTTATGCAAATTGTCAAACATAAACAGAAGTGAGTTAGGGAAAGTGCCTTGCATACTCCTGTGGGGTTTTTTTCAATATGTCTGTGAGGGATAGCTACGGATACACCACTGACAAGCCCCAAAAAGCAAACACAGACATCGTGCAGGTGGTTTAGTAAATTACTCCCCTGAGTTACCCCCCACACACACCTCAGCATTGAGGTTCTTTGGGATGCTGTTCTCTAGTTAGAGGCTTGATAAATTAAATAAGCCTGATGAACATCATTGTAAAGTGGCAGTAGGAAATCAAACTAGAAGGCATCGGCAACTGAAATACGTGTTCTTGTGTTATTTTTGCTTGGCTTTGAGACATCAACCTTGACAGCAGCTGGTGCAGGAACAACAAAATGAATCTACCTTCTCTTCCAATCACTTCTCTTTCCCACTGGGAGTCTCTGTTGGATTAGCAAAAGTACTGACCAGCTGATGAGGTCTGAAAGGCACCTACAGAAATGGCAAAAAAAAAATAGCTCCTGGAGCAGAAATCAGAGCAGGGTAGGCGGATTGGGGAGAACAATTTTCTTTGTGCTTGGATCTAAACTGAGCTCCTGCTGCACTTCAGGGACTCGGCTGTTGAGCTGGGGATCTACTGGAGCTCTCCTGCAGCCTCCATGTGTGGGATTACCAATGAAGACAAATTGCAAAGGTGGGATGGGCCACAGCCATACCTCACCCTGCTCAGAGTCAGGACACAGCCAGAGAACTAAGGACACCAGCAAAGGCTGGTGCAGGCCACTACAGGTCTGAGAGGAGCACCAGACACTTAAGTGAAATAGTGCAGCTGAAAATTGAAGCTATGAAACTCCAAGTTGGAAACAGAGTGTATAGCTGTATAGAAAGAATATGTATAGTTGTGGGAATTACCATCTATTTGATTTACTGGCCTACTGCCAATGCCAAAATCCTTTAACTCAAAATTTGATGTCTTTCCCAAAGAGAGATTCTAATGCAGCCAAGAGCTGTAAGTCTGACAGAGGAATTAATTTATGAAACTCTGTAGCCTGTACAAGGCCTATGATTGGTGCTGTCTATTTGTGTTTGTGTTTCTTTCACATTTCTTTAATATGATGAATTATAAAATAGAAGTTGGCATTAATTGACTCCATAACACTGGTTCAGGGAGATCAAGAGTTAAACCACCTTGATGTTCATTCTGTTAAAACACTGCTGTCTGCAACATGGATTTGATTGCAACAGCAAAAATATGATTTGTCCCAGCAAAGATATGATTATGGGTCAATCATTTCCACAAGTGAAAGCACATCCCTGGTGTACACTACAGTGATGGATGAATAAGAAGGCTCTTCTTTCATGATCTCATCCAGGATAAAAAGGTAATTTTCCATCCATGGAATAGTGGATGTATTGGTAATGGAACAGAAAATTTTTTACACAAATAACTCAGTGATAGAAGGTGAACTATCAAATGAATCTCAACTACAGGCAAATCAATTTGATAAACCTCCAGAATATGATTGTATCAAGTATAGCTTGCAAAGAAGAGCTCTGGACCCAACTCATTTTTTCTCCCTCTTTTTCAGACTTTGAACGAGTCTAGCATCTGTGTGAAATCCTCCAACAGTTCCAATGACCCCTCTCACTCATTCAGGGTGACTTCTAGACCTTTCTGGACAACTAGGATAAGATGCAAAGAGAGAAATGTTCTGATGAATCAGTGAGACAAAAAAAAAAAAGAATCCCACATCTCTCTTGCAGCCCTTACAGGTGGTACTTTGTGCTCAGAAACCCAGGCAGCTGTGCAAACTCATATATTTTTGGACCCTATGGCAAACTGTGGATTGAGGTAATGGTGGCTGAGATCCATGAGCATCCTACTGCTGAATTTTCTACTGCTGAGTTCTTGATCCCCAGCTCATCACCCACCACGGACATCCCGCAGTAACTCTGTGGGATGCATCTCATAGATTACCTATCCCAATCCCCATCCCCGTAGGATGGAACTTTTGCTTCAGAATTAAGCTGCTCAGATGAAGGGGCAGATCTTCAGTGGCAAGTCATTCAGATTTCAGCACTAAGAACCACTCACCCAGTCTTGATTTTGCCCAAACAGAAAACCAAAAGCAGTTTTTTCTAGAGGAAAAAAAACAAAGCAGAATGACTCCTCTCTTGCACAGTTTAATAAACCATGGAGAGGAACCTGGATCTAAATCTCTCACCCTCAGTACTCTCAGAAACTTGAGGACAAAGTGAAAATAAAGTTCTAGACTGAAATTTCAGTAATGGCTTCCATTTTTTTATTCAGAACTAGACTCTGGTCTTGAACTCCAAGGTTTGCAAGATGTTGAAATCCAGACTGGCATTCATATGTTCTTCTCTGACCTTTTCTAAGGAGTCAATATTGAAAAATGTTATCCAAAAACTACTTACAAAACAACGGGTCCATTAGCTCCCTGGAAGACCTCATTAGGTAATTTTTGTAGGTTGTGATTATCACTTAGATTTCTGAAAAACACAGTATTTTATGATGAAACAATCTGAGACTCAAAAAAAACAAACAAAAAAAAACTTGCAGAAGTTACTATCTCCATTTTTCAGATTTGCAAAAAACAGAAATAATTACAGCTCATCCAGGTATGTTCCATTAAATGCATGATTCTCAATGTCCTGAATTCCATTTTTATTGAGCCATCTGCAATAGAAAAAAGGAAAAGAGAGTGTGTTCTTATTTATGCTTCATGACTAAAATGTATGCAATTCAAAACAGAGAATCAAACAAATAAAGTCATTAAATGGACAATGAAATGGTGAAATTTCTACAAATCCTAGCCTGCAAGATCTCAATAGGTGGAGGAAGGCTTTGGAGGGGGGACACACGAATAGGGTGGATGAGTGCTACCATGAGAGATGGCAGCTGGAGTAAGTTCCTGAAGTAAGGGCAGAGCTGGTGAAGATGCCTGCACTGCTCATGGCTCCACTGGGAAGGCAGCAGAGGAGCCAGGGAGACCAGGGTCTTTCCTGTTGGTGCTGTCAGTGCCACTCAGTTTTCCTCTCAGCAAGATGCTTTCGAAATGCTGGGCCACGGCTTCATCTTTGCCAGTTATTAGGGGAAAAAGCCTGCTGTGTGCCATGGGCTCACATCCACGGCCAGGCAGGTAGAAGAAGGGGGCTGACAGTCACTGAGCCAGGCAGGAGGGCAGGAGGGGGCAGAACTGCCCAGAAAGCAAGTGATTTCTCCTACACTGCTGCCTTGACAAATTACACTCCCTGTCTGCTCTGCTGCCCAGTCCTACCTCCCCAGGCTCCTTTTCCCAGGAGGAGACCACAGGTAGTGAACCTGGCAATTGAAGCTCCTGGGGCTCTCTGCCAAGTTTTTACTCTGGTGCATTACTGATTAATGTTTAACGACCTTCCCTCTGTCCCTTCGCGGTCCTAAAAATTTACATTTAGGTCAGTTATATTTATCATCTTTACGGTGCAATCTTTCATCTCGCCTTAAACGTCACTTCACAGCTCACGCCCTCTCCAACAGGCAATGACAGATCTGATTGATGGCAGAAATGGCCTGATTTAATTAAACTGTCAGCAAACCTGGACTCTTTTCTAATGCAGTTTGAAAGCTGAGCATGCAAGTGACCCACTTATCTGAGGTCTGAGGTGGTGAGCTAAGGTCAGCATGGAAATCAGTCATGGGTCTGGCTGAAAGGATTGCTCTTTTGACCATGACAGGCAGATGCACATAGCTCTGTGTCTATAATGTCTGTCAGACTGGATCAGGAGAACTGTCACCATCCCCTTCACTTGCCAGCACTATTAGACATGAGTGAGCAGGCACGGAGGAGAGACGGGTCCCTGCTTACAGCATTTGAAACATTTATTATATTACATTGATCTTATAAATTTGTAGCTGCCAGGCTGATAGATATGTTTTTAATCACACTATTAGGACTTACTGCATTCTCTCACTGAACACGATGTTAATGCAATGAGATACTAAGGTTGTAAAACAGAGTCACTGTGGCCATACAGTGTGGACTATATACTCCTGTCACCTGACTAATAGCATCTGAGTAGTAAAAAGAGCAAAAAACATTACCCAAATCCCAAGACCTCATTATAGTACACATAAATAAATTCTTGTTGATGCAAATTCTCCCCTCATTTCAACCAGCCTCCTTATTGACTCCACTAACTCTTACATTAGCAAGGTGACAATGGAGGCGGAGATACAGAGCTTGGACATGGGGGCTTTTCCTTATCATTGCATGGCTAGAGTAGATTTTTAAAACTCTAAAATTCACCCACTGCAGAGGTCACTGCCCCTGAGGTACCATTTACACCCTATTTCAGATCTGGAAAGATCTATCTTACAGCCTAAGTTGCATGCAGACCTGGAAGCAAGATGAATTTTTTCCATAAATTTCTAGCACTTCATTACCAAATGTCTCCTCAGTTCCCACCTGTGCTGATCCCATGCACAGTGTAAGATCAGATGCAATCCAAATTACTGGCGGAAATGTGCTTGGAGCCTGCCACAGCTAAGCCTATTGAAATAGTTTCTCTCTAGAATGTGGGGGTTCAATGGGTCCTGAGTGATTTTAATCATTTTGATACACCTGCTTGCACTAAATTATGTTACTGTGAGTCAGTTGAGATGCTGGGACTTCACTTTTGTATGGAAAAATGGCAAATTTGTGCCTAAAATGAACTAAGTTCACCACAGCACAAGAAAAGCCTAATCAGGGACTCTCAAATGGTGCATGCAGGGCCTCTGTCCCGAATTCCTCTCAGGAGAACTAGAGCAAAGCCAGGATATTATGTGACCAGGGTGCTGGAGGGCAGGGCTGCTCACACAGCTCCTGCTGCTCCTGCACACACTGGTGGATGTGGGGAGCCCGTGACAATGGGGAGCTGCAGGAGGAAGGGCAAAGCAGCTGGAAGTGGACGTGATCCCCCCACCAGGACAATTTTGCTAGCAAACCAGTCCCCAGAGATGTGTCCTTCAATACCCAGGCAATAATCATATCACAGAATAATAGAAAGGTTCAGGCTGGAAGGGACCTTAAAGATCATCCAGTTTCAAACCCTCTGCCATGGACAGCCACACCTTCCACTACACCAGCCAGCACAAAGCTCCATCCAACCTGGCTTTTTGCACTTCCAGGGATGGGGCAGCCACAACTTCTCTGGGCAACCTGTTCCACTGCCTCACCCCCTCACAGTAAAGGATCTCTTCCTGATATAGGCAATGAAACATTTTGGGAAGAGAGGGGCAAACCAACTTCAAGCAGATCAAGTGGCCCAAAGAGGTTAAAACACAGGAAAATTCTGTGATATTTAACTCACCTTTTGGTGATATTATGAAAATAAACACAGTATTTGTTGTACGGTGCTTTGGGAATATACACTTGAGAGAAGTCTGCATGTACGTGTGTGGATGTGTTTAAAACTTCAGAACTTGGAGTAGAGAGAGGTTGTGCATAACTGATAGGGCAAAGGAAGAGATAAAGCTAAATGACTTGTTACTGGCCTCTCTTTATTATTGATGGTCTGGCCTTGCTCCCCCCAAAATCGATGTGAGTTCAATCAGTCAATTCAAACCTTGCTTTTCTCTCTCAGTGTGCAAGGTAAATCACACAAACATGGTGGGAATTTTTTCCAGTCTCGCCACTAGCTAAGTGAAAGGAAGGCAGCTTGTTAGCAAGCAAATAGTGTGTTTTGATATACAGAGAGAAAGGATCAAAGAACCCAGCTAGTTCATTAAAATACATGACTGTTCAAATCAAATGTAGTCATCTAACCATGCAGCTCCAAACTGCATTGTGAACCCACCCATACCAATGCATTAACATTGGGTATAAATAAAGCACATTTCCACAACATCTTCATACATTCTGCCAAAGTAATAAATGTCTTTGAGTGATGTGTCTGACTGTAAATATTTATGAGTCGTGCCATCCTTTTGAACACCATTTGTATCACAGGGAACTGTAGCTGTAGGTGTTTAAACCTGACATTGGTAATTACTGAATTTGGTCTCTCATGTGCTTCTAAAATAAAGAGCAGGACGAGACCACAACAAAAAGCCCCAAAAACATTCATTTGTTTCATGGCAGGGAAATAGAATAAAGAGATCTCAGGGGCAAGGAAAAATGTAAAATCTCAAATTGAATTTGGAAGTGTATGAAAAAGTGTCCAACTCCTGGTATCCTTGACCCTGTTCTGGAAAAGAAATGAGCTAACAAGGAGAATAATGAGTTTGCTATGTCTACTCACAGAATCACACTTTCAGAACTCAGGCCCATGAATGAATTTTTTTCTATTGTACGTATATTGATATTGTCTTGAATATCTCTGAAAAATAAAATACAATAGAAACAACAACTTTTTGTACTTCTATGAGCCTTTCAATACAATATGCTGCTTCAAACACAGTATTTTTCCCTTATATTCAATCTGAGGAAGTACTACAGACAGAGGGTAATAACCGAAGTTTCCAAGACATTTTTCCTGCACAGCACAAACCTTCCTGATAAAAAAGGCTGGAGAAAAACATTTCCAACACCCCCATACTTTCCTCCCAAATAGGCTGAAGACATTAAAATGCATAAAAGCTCAGGTCTATAACCCTGAGGTGGATGAAATAGCTCCTCCAGCAAACATACTCCCCAGAAAATGCAATTGGAGGGGCTGCAAGGCCACCCCTTCTCCCAGCCTCCCAACCAGAAGGAGGAAAGCCATTAGCCTTTTTGGCCTGATGCAGCAGGGTACCTGCCAGCCCATGAATCATTCCCCAGCTGATGTCAACAGGGTTGCTTATAAGCTTTGTATGTGCTTAAGAACTTAAATGCAGGACCTCTGTCAGTGCAGTTGGTTGAATGGACAAGTAGGAATTTACATCTTTCCTCAGTCGTGATTGATATAAAGAAAAACGAGGAAAGTTCTGTTGCTGGCTCAATATAGGCCTCAAAGAAGTTAAATAGTGTTACTCATAATTTGGACTTGGGATATGGCTGTTTCCATGCTGTTTCTGTTGGAAAGCATGGAGCAAAATTAATTATCCGCAAAGCTTGAAATTAAGCATGGTTCCAAAATTATCTCATGCTGACAGCTCCATACAGCTACAACTCTGCACTGAGTGACACACAGAGGATTCATTCAGCAAACTGAGGGCAGCAGAGGCAGGAATAGGGAGGGAACACAGCACCCATGTAAGTGAACTGTATTCCTTTACTAAAGATCTGCCCTTCATACATTTGAAGACCTGTCTTTGGGACTTAAATATTTGGCACAACTGAAGTCAAGGGGAATTTTCTTATTGACCTCAGAGAGACCAAGGTTTGAACCGAGGTCTAGTTTGGGTCTCAATCAGTATCAAGGTCTATTTAGTCTTACAGGGATGTGAGGAGTTGCACCTAAAAAAACTAAAAGCTTCTACTGGTACAGGACACAGTAATTCTAGTCCAGTTAAGACTGATGATAAACACAAAGGCGTACAGGTGAAAGTCTCTGTAGTGCCATAGCTGTTGCATTTCCTTGATGGTTTTGAGGAGCAATGAATGGAAGATCTCAGAATTACCTATGTTAAATGTACTCCTGAAATGGATTTCTTATATGTGTGTATACTATATTCAGGCATCCCCCTCTATGTTTTATATGCATTTTATTGATATTAACGGCTATTACTAAGATAGCAATTAATAATTGCAGGATTAATGTTTCTGCAAGTTGAAATCTTCTAATCAAAGATCTGAAAACGCAGAATTTTGTGTGCAAATTAATGACAAATCTTGTCCAAAAGAATTCTTTCGGTTATACTGGAAGCTGATTGAGAAATATATGTCAAAATATTTTTCAGTGGAAAAGAAACCAGGTTTTTCTGATACGCATTTTTTCTATAGAAGAAGTGCTTTAGGAAATTAACAGCCTGTTTTCACACAAAACTTTGCACAAGTATTTTTTTCCTCGTTGGCACTGGAATTTTCCATAGTGAAAAATTTCATACTCTGGACAGTTTTACTGCCAGGGGAAAACAGAAAAGGGGATGGTAGATAATTCCCTGAGTCTGGTGTTTTGTTTGTGGGATTTTTTTTTCTGGGTAATTTTTTGTTATTTCTCTTTCCTCTTTGGTGTGGCCACTTCTGATGGAGCTCAGCTCTGAGACCAGTGACTCTTCCCAAGCAGGTCAGAAAATTTTCACCAGGTGGCAACAAATTTCCGCTGCCACTATCCTGGTTTGGATTTCAACTTCTGAAAGAGGAGTCAAAGGCTGTTACCTGTCCTCTGGGCCACCCAGACACGTGCTCACACTGCAGTTAAAGGAAGAGTGGTCTGTAAAGTGCAAATTCAAAAGCTTTGTAGAAGGGAGACCTGGAGAGGACTGAGACCTTCTGAGCCACATTATCATCAATGCCTGCAAAATTACAATCAACACACCACTCTGGAGCAAATAAATGAACACAGGGCAAATCATGTCTTGAGAGGCTTTGCTGGAGTAGAAGAACACCCAAAGGCAGCACTGAAAAAGTGAAAAGCAAACGTTCAAACTTACAGCAAAACTTTCTGGAAAGAGTGAACCTTGTGGACAGCAGGTAAAAACCGAAGGCCAGTGTTTGATATTAACCTAAGGGGAAGAGAAGATGAAGATTATTCAGTCTGCCCCTGGAAAGAAGGCAGCAATTAATGAAGAAGGAAGAACCTTGGACTTAAAATGGTAGTCACAAAAGGCAGAGTTTAGCCACAAAAGTGGGGTTTCAAGTAGGAAACTTGACATTGTAATTTAAAAAGGTTTTCTGCCAAAGTACAAGCTGAATTGTGCCCAGCAGAGGTAAAGGGAGAAACCTTACCTTGGATGATAATGCAGTCCCTCCTGATGATCTCGGTAAATTGTCCATATTAGTTTCCCAACAATATTCTAAGAAATCAACTGCACTGACATGGGATAATTATTTTCATAGTAGCTGTTTTATGACAAAATTATTGACCCACCACAACTTTAACCTTCTACTATAATAGGGGACACATTAATTCCAGGGGAAATTAATCGATGAAATTAGGAGAGAATTAGGATATTTTACTCCCCAGCACCTTTGATAGCGAGGAGCCAAACCCAAGGGAACATTTCAGCAGTTTGTGCAGCTGGAAATGGACCCAAGCCTCTGCCCTTAAATACCTTTATCCTCCCACTGCACCGACCACCACTGGCCTCTGCACTCTGGTTCCTGCCCATGAAACACCACCCCAGAACTGCTGACTCTGAAGGACAACCCTGTGCTCACAGCCAGTGAGATCACAAGTATCCACAGAGATGGACACGTCTAATTTAGACAAATTTTGTTACCCAGAGCAGTAACAAGGACAGGAAAAATGCGATGTTGCCATGCAGCAGGAGATGACTGGTGGCTGCTGATGGCTGGAAGGAGGGCTGAGTGCTGGAGGGAGGAGTTAGGCTGGACTGACCTCTGAACAGTTGGGAGCTTTTTTCAGGCACCAAGAAGTCTCATGTTTACCCAACCAACCAAAGAGAAA
This sequence comes from Sturnus vulgaris, assembly GCF_052056855.1. Lineage (NCBI taxonomy): Eukaryota > Metazoa > Chordata > Aves > Passeriformes > Sturnidae > Sturnus > Sturnus vulgaris. Next base: position 15,757,713 of record NC_142245.1, on the reverse strand, counting down.
ATTTGGATTCTTGAAAGTTTGATTATATTGTTGTATCATTTGTGTTTTTAATATTTGAGATGATAGAGAAGGTAACCTTTCATTGAGAATATTAGTTTCTTAAGGAACATAGTTTTTTAAATCCTGGCACTTAGAACAATATTCTTTTATTATTAGATGTGACTTTTTTTTTTTTTTTTAACAGAATCATTCCTGAATAGCTGAATTGTGATCAAAGGACTGGTTGAGACTGGAAAAAGGTAACATTGTTCATATAATGTTTTTTTATGAACCTAGATTATTTCAGGAGAGTTGCAGTCTTTCAGGTTTCATAATTCGAACTGAAACTGAACGCCTCCATGTGACAACCAAATCCTACATTTGGGAACTCAGGGTGACACATAAGTCCATAAAAAAGTCATTCACTTGCATAAGTACTGCTCTGAGCTCCCTGAGATGGTATCTGGGTATCCTCAGATGCTGAAAAGCCAACTTTGATCTTTCTCATCTTGTAAAAGAAAGCAATACTTCATATGCAGGGAAAAATTAAAGTAGTATTAGTGAATATTCAAGAAGCCAATTTGGGAAAGCTGCTGAAATATCAAGACTGTTTCGTCTCAGGATTCAGAGTGGTCTGACGTTGCATTAACTTAAAAATAACAGCTGTCACATGTGACGAAGAAAGTTCCACAAAAATGCCTTTGAAAAACTATTACATATAGTTAAATAGAAAGCATGATTAATGAAGCAGGTGGATTACACAAGGCCCTTGTTACTTGAAATATTTCTGCACTTACACTTCGTAAAAGGACTTAGCTGAAAAAAGTTAGAAGCAATAGGAGAAGAACCTGTAACTCCCCCTTACAGTATTTTAAAATACACTCTCTAAATTACTGGAGATATACAGAGTTTTAGTGGAATGCTGCCTTTAATTTGAAATGATTCATATGCTAAAAATTCATGCAATCCTCTTTTAGAAGCCCCCTTTAAACAAAAATTATGGCATACATTTCTCTTAGTAGGAAAATGAAGGAGGAGACTGCTGCCAAGTAGTGCGTGGCAGCTACGGGACAGAGAAGACATAAGGAGCTTTTCTTTCTACAGTCCTTTCCTGAGAAAATCTCAGTCCTCATGGAGCAGCAATGAAAGGTGACAGGACTGTAACATCTGCTATTCAAACACTGCTCCCAAGGGCATTTTACTCCCAGCATATCAAAATTCCACATTGCTTATCAGAGCTTTCACCATACACATGAGAAAAAACATTCCCAATGCCTTGGGATAGTTCTGATCTTTCCAGTAATTCCAAAGTGTTCAGGGCTCAATTTTCACTGGTGTCAACTGTGCAGCATGAGTTGATGAGGAAAGCATCTTTGACAAATCATTACATATTGAAGTAAATCTACAGGTGGTACAAGGCACTGATTGCACAGAGGCACAGAATGGTGTTTAGGAGCAGGAGAGGATGTTCTTTTAATCAAGTGCAGAAAAAGAACTGAAAAAATATTTAGCTAAACTGCATTTTAGATCTTCCCTCTCTTTTTATTCCACCAGCAAATCTCCAGAGGCGTTTAAGTGGATAATCTTTGTAGAATGTAGATAATCCAATTTACTGAATATCTTTCCTGCAGGACAGCTTTGTCAATATATTTACCATACAATGTATACATCCTTAGTAGTCTCACTTTAAACAAGTGTCCTCTTTAATCTGTGTTATAACTGAGTTCCCCCTTGCCATGCATAAACAGCTTGGTGAGAGCCTTTTTTTCAGATGGCTGATGGCTGCTTTCCAAGGTATTAATTGTCTTTCTGAAAAGGCTTACTGGAGTCAGCACTTAAAAAAATAGAGCATCACAATCAGCAGAGAAAAAAAAAATTCAGAAACTAATTCCTGGAAGATTCTGGCTGCTTATCTCCAGATATAGCAACACGTCTGCTCTCTTTTGTGCCAAATTGTAGGAGCTATTCTGACAAATCTGGGAATGCAGTTTACCTCATCATTTTACTGTGAGTATTTGCTAAATTGCAAACTCAAGGTAGGCAGAGATAAACGCAACTTCACTCAGGAAGCATTATCTTTGTGTCCCTTAATCACACTGGTTACTTGATGGCGTCTGAGCCTGATTCCAGTGAGACATTCCTCTGCTTCATGTATTCCAGGCTTCTTAAATCTGCAGCCCCCATTCCTGGGGGAATGCATTCCTCACATTCTTTAACTGTGAGGCTGCCGTGCCAAAGGAAGGAGGGGACCATTACTTTTTAAATTGAAGACTCAACTCCAAGAAAAGGGTCAATAAATCCGTGGAATTGCTGCACCTGTAGCAGATTTGTGTTTAGGAAGCACTAGGCACGTACAAGCAGCTGCAAGACTTTGGGGCTGGGCTCTTCCCCTTCTGCAGGCAGAACTCCTTGTTTTGGGACCTACATTTCCCTTCCCCTCCAACAATTCAGCTGTATGCCCTCAAAATTAACCTGAAAGGAGTGTTACATTCAGATCTTTGTATTTTAAGCTGAGATTGCTTAATACAGGACATCGACACCCCTCAAAAATGAACCAAAGGACATAGATTACATATGAGAACTAATTCTGGAAAGAAAATGGGTTTGAAAAGCCATCACTACATTATTAAAGAGACTATGCCACAGGTCTCCCTAATGAGAGCCAGATAAATAATCTTATAATGAAAAGGTCAGTTAGTTACCATTTTGAAGCAGTCAGTCTCTCTGGCATATACCCAGGAAGACCAATTAGCAATTCTCTTCAATGCTTCTGAAAGACTGGTGAGAAAGTTAAGGTTGCCTGTTTCTAGCAGGTTTAAGCTATTCAGCACTGAGTTTTTTCAGCATTTTCCTCTCCTTTGTGTTTTTGCCATACTGGTAATGATGATGCAGGAGACAAAGTGAGTGGGCTGAGGAGGAAATTTATCTGTCTCCAAGTTGACAGAGATAAAAGCATATTAATATTAAACAGCTGGTGACCATAATGAGCCTATGAAGCTGATGAGGGGACTGAAAAGGCTAGCAAGACCTTCTTGCCTGCCCATAAACATGACCTAGTGGCTATACAACTATTTTTGTAGAAACACAGAGAAAGCCTTGCAAACAATGTGTTGCAAAGGTCATTAAATGAATGGGCTGTAGTACCTGGGGCTCAATTTTGAACACTGAGACAGAATAATTTTTTCTCTGTGTTTTCTAAATGAAAACCACCAGTAAAAACAATTATTTTTCTGAAAGATTTTCTGCATTGTGTTTTAAGAGTTCTGCTACAGCCACAGAACTGTATAAGGAATCAGAGCATGTGTCTTGTACCCTGCCAGACTCTCCCCATAGCTGGGAGCTTCAGAAGAACCACAATGACCCAGGGATGGGAAGGTACCCAAGTCCTTGTGCTTTGAGATGCTGGTTGCAGCTTGGTCTCTCTGTACTTCCTTACACAGTCAGACAGAATCACCTAATCAGTTATGTGACAAGATATTGACAAAACCATGTGCTAGTCCTTCCTAACTTACAGAAATTAATGTGAAAATTAGGCAGTGATGTACAGGTTTTCAAGTTTCCAGGTTTTACAAGTTTCCTTTCATGGCCTTAGAATTTTTATCATTTCTGCAATAGCTGTTCCACACAGATGCTTTACCCTTTTATGAATTATTTTAAACTATAGTCCCATGGTTACAACCTTTAGCTTGTGTATTGTATAAAAAACCCTGAACAACCACCACAAAAACTCCCCTAACTGAACTGAAAAACCATCAGTCTATTAACCTCCTCGACATCTTACCTTATATTTTCAGGATTGCCTCTTCCTTGCATGTCACAGGAAGGTTAATATGGGGACTGGGTTACCTTTACCAGATGCTGTTTTACAGCCTTCCATCAAGGTTTCTGCTTTCTCATTAAATTAACTATCCTACCCTTTCAAACAGCAAAGCCTTCTGCCTTTTCAGTTTCCAAAAGGGCAAGCACCAGTCAGTGGAGCCAGGGGATGGAGAAAATGGCATCTTTTCTCCAGAAATGTAGGAGAGAACACAAAGGTATGGCTGTATGTAGAGAGATGACGTGGGCATGATGTCACTCAGCATCATGCCTGCCTCACTGGATGTAGAAAGTCCCCAACAAGAACTTTGTGTCCTACTCCTGGTCCCTGTGTTGGGAAACGATACAGCTCCACTGAAGCCAACAATATTGCACATATTTATACCCCCAGCACATCTTCCTCAACCCTTGTTATTAGAAAAAAACCCACATTCATCTGTTCAGAACCTCAAAGCCACGAAACCTGCACCTCTTGTGCTATCTACAGTCATGCAAGACTGAGAGGTTTTACCTCCTAAAATAAAGGCACAGAGGGGATGCAGCATAAATCCTTTAGTGGAGTAAACTCCAAAGATGGATTTTATGAACATAAATTAGAGAAAAGCTTTGGCACAAGGATGAATGTGAATTAAAGGGCCATGAATAAAACTACAGGAAATCTTCAAGTCACCAAATCATTGAATTTCTGGAAAAAGCCTCTCCTGAAAAATGGAGGAAAGCAGGAAACAGTGAAGAGCATCAAGAATGTCAATAAAGCACTTAATTAATGGGCTATATGAAGTGGATCTGGGAAGAAATAGGATACAGCAGTTGGAGTCTTCTCTAGCCCTCCATGATCACAAGAGAAAAAAACCTTAAAAAACTTCAAAATGCAGTTTCATCTGATATCACCTAGCAAGTAAAAATAGCTGAAGAGGACAGGGGGATGGTCAAGTAGACAAGCAATCATCTGCATTTTCAATCTGTTGCTTCTATAGGGCATAGGATTGTTGATGGAGCTGAATTTTTACAGATGGAATCTCTGAATGTCTGAGTCAACATGCATGGGAGTGTGGAATGGCAAGTGTTCAGAAAAGACAACATCCACTAGTACCAAGAGAAAAACTTTCAGTATTTCAGATATTTAAAGTGTGAATTTACCTTCACCTATGATTTCAATGTCCCATATTTAAACAATCACTGAAATTAGTGTGTTCTTTATTGTGTCCACATTTCTTGTTCAATTTTGCATGAGATAAATGTGCTTTCATTCTTTCTACCCATCTGTACGTCTGACAACTCTACTCCCCATGGCAGCTTGTTCTGGGGATTTTACATAGGATAAATAAATGCCGTGGTTTTGTTCTTAGGTGGCCAAAGTCACTGCTGAATGACTCAGGCTTGAAAGGGGAGGAAAAAGGCACATGATTTCTCCTCAATGCAGACGATGCAGACTTAGAGCTTTATTTCTCTACTGTCTAGAGAAAATCTATGTTTCAGTTATGCAAACACAAAAGTTAAAGTCTACCAAGGTGCCTGATGAATTTGATAAAGTGGAAATCAGTCAAAATACTGGGAAGAGCGAAAATCCTACTCCAAATCTAGCCACATATTCCAGTTCAGTGAGGGTTTAAACTGTAATGGCTTCTGTAGTGCTAAATACACCTTATCTCCTAAAGTCCAAGTCTTAAGTCTCAAATCTTAAGGTACAAATTCAAAGCAATACCCCAAGGCATTTCTGAGCCCAGAACCTGTCAGATACTAGTGATATTCAGAGACGTTAAACACTCCTTGGCTTACTGGGAGCTGTGCTTATCAGACCACTGACTTGATTTCATACTTTTATGAAATCTCTAACCAGACAATTAAATGCTTACTTTTATGCACTGATATGTAGAAACCATGACCAGGCTTCTTGCATGAGTAAGGAAAACAAGGCTTCTTGTATGAGTGAGGTTTCTTGTGTCAGTGAGGAAAATCAGACGGGGTTTATGTGCTCAGGTGGACGGGCATACAAAAGTTAAGCTGGTATCCTGCTGGGTGAATAAACTGGTGTCCTGCTCACCAAAGGGCACCATTTGAGCTGTATAAGCTGCCACCATTAAAACCAACTAGTTTTAAATGGCGTTCATTGGACTTCACTGGGGTTCTAACAAAGAGGAGAGATTATTGTCATATTAAAACCATGCCCTAAAAGCTGTGAAAATGTATTTGAATAACCAGCTTACTTTAAGGATGCATTCAGTTACCACTGAATTTTGATGGCAACTCCATAGAAGCAGATGTGGCAACCACAGCAGTGCAAATGACATTCTTGATGAGGTTGGCTGAGTAAATAAATCTGTACCATACATCAATATGTTTGTATTTTGGGAATCTAATCATCTCACATCAGGCATTTATGAAGACCATGCCTATAACATTACCTTTGCTAAAGAAAAAATAATTTGAATGCTTGATACCATGTATGTGATATATAACAGAAGGCAGCACCATAGCAAAGACAGATGAGATATTTTTTTGTGGTCCCTAAGCTCCCAGGTGGAATTTCAGCCTACATTTGTTTCCATAGAAGTAAGACAAGTCCAGCTCCTCTTCTCATCACTCATTTTCAAACTGTTGCTTAGAAAGGCTCGAGGAACTTGTGTGTGGGACTCCTCTGTGGAAGCTTTTATCTTCAGCTTTTCTGAGGACTGTGCAGGCATGAAAATGTGTATTGACAATGTGCAACTGGTAGTGAGGAGAGGGAATCATCCTGTCTTATCACCCAAAGTGCTCAGCACCAGCTGGACAGACACACAGGTGTGTAATTCAAAGTGGCTCTAGGACTTGAAAAGAGCAAAAGATCTTACAAATATCTGAGGCTCGGAAGGTGTTGGAAGGCATCTTTATCGATGTACACGAGGTTGTTGGCTTTCTCAATTCTTCTGCAAAGACGAAATAAAACATCAGAGAAAAATACATCAATATATTGATCTTAAAATTGTGTTTGCACCACGATGTAGTGGAACAATATGGTGAGATTTTCTTTTTGACAGCAGAATATCTGGATGATTCAGGGAGCAGCCTACCATAGACAGGCAGACCCCACCACCTTTTGATCCTGGCAGTGATCTGAGGATAAATTTTCACCTGAGCAGGTAAAGAAAGGGACAGCTAGATAAGAAGATGGAAAAGACAAAGGGAGATTTCAAGTGCTCCTACAATGCTACAAATTCTTCAGTGCTTACCTGAACCAAACTGCAAAACCTTTGATACTTGCCTATAATGAATCTTTATAATTGTCTCCTTTGCATTTAGATTGCTCATTACTTACATTTCATGTAGTTTGGGAAGGTTGGAAAACACATTTGCTTCTATGACCTCCAAGGCATCATTCTGTGAGATCTCTCTGAAAAATAATTTAGAAGTCAAGATATTTCAAGTCATGGTGAAGCAGAAAATGGAGAAGTGAAAAATTCACTCTCAAATCTGAGAAAAAGATTACTGATGAGTTTTAAAAACAAGGTGGATGTCATATGAGAAAAAAAAAAACACACTGATGAGTACTGCTGTGGCAAGCAATACAGCAGTCAGAAACAGAGATCTGAGGCTGGAGTTTGTATCTGCAGCATCAGCCCTGCATATCCTGCTGTCACCATTCCCTGTGTATTAGAAGTCAGAGTCTATCCATCATGGGCTACTGGACTTCTGACATTACTAATTACTGACAGAAATTTAATGAGACCTTTTAACTCAGTGAAGAAAAGAGGGGGTGAAGGCAATTGAAAACAAAACCAGCTAAAAAGTTCCCAAGAAATATGACACAACTTCAGCAACAGGTCACTGCTGTCTTGACCCAATGGGAAGTACAGAGATTAAAATTAAACCACCAGCAGATGTGCCCTTGTTAACAGAGCTGGAGACCATAGAAGTGAGGAAGTCCTCCACACCTTGAAGCAAACCCTATTTGACATGGTCTGTACACAGTTAATGCCCACTCAACAGCCAGAGAACTGCAGACTATAAATGGCCAGTTTACTGCTAACACCACACCAGAATGCATCCTCTGCCAGTCCAAAGCACATATTTCTTTGCTTCCTTAATCTATGGGATGGCAAAGACATGGCTCAGGCTCTGGTGTAATTTAGAGCTCAGGAATTCTCCTGGTGAATCAAGTGGGCATTACTGCAGTGTCCCCTGTCCCAGTCACATCACTTATCCTGGCACTGACCAGGAAGGTTGAGGTAAAGCCATGCCAAAAGATTCCTCACTGCCATTTTTTTTTAAATGGTGCCAAAATGTTATTTTCTCAGGCTGAGGTCAGCTGTGGGAAGTAAAATTTGTAATACAGCTGTAATTCAGTGATGGTGTCATGGTCTATTGCATTTTAATCATAAGGTAACTGTGCACATCTTTGGAATGCAACCTTGGATAAATAGCTTGCAAACTGGATGACATTTGCTACTGGATATCTTGTTCTTTTGAAATTATGATGGTTGCAAATAGATTCAAATAGGCCTGAGGTAAAACAAGAGATTGTAATGTCAGGTGCACAGTCAAAAGATAATCACAAAAATTAATCAGCGAAATATAAATGTATTCTACTCTCTTCTAAGTAACAGCTGAACCACACCTGACAGATTACCTGCCCGTTTAAGACAAACAAAAGCCTTGCAAAAGAAGATATGCTTTTCACCTGACCTTTTCAGTTTTAAAAAAAATGCCTTAGTGGTTTAATATTTTTTAGTTTAATAAGACGTTTTCTCTCCTGTTTCCTCAAGTTTTTTTATGGAAGAAATCCAGCTCTGCTCTGCTCCAGGAGCTCTAAACTGGCTGGAGAATAAGAAAATAAAAGTACATGAGGACTGACAATAGGTTCCTGGTGCATTAAGGACTGGGTTTGTTTAGCAGTGCTGAACCACCAGCTCACATATGAGTGTGTTCCTCTTTATTACTTAATTTTCAGCAAAAACAAAATGTTTCAACTGAGACAGGGATTCTTTCATGCCGTGCAAGATACAGAGCCATTGCAAAGGATGCTTCAAAGACTTTTCATCATCTTCTGATTTTCTTTAAAAATAATTACAAGATTTAAGCAGAAATATCCAGAAGAATAGAATAGAATAGAATAGAATAGAATAGAATAGAATAGAATAGAATAGAATAGAATAGAATAGAATAGAATAGAATAGAATAGAAGCAAACACTCCCTCTGATGTATTTATATGACAATATAAAATCACTTGCCTAACTACAGTCTCAAAGATTTAACAACATGGGAGGTGTCTTACACTTTTAAGGTTTGATTTGGTTTTCCTTGTGCTCTTTTTGGGTGATCAGGTGCACATTTGCCATTCCTCACAATCAAAAAGTCAGTTGTTTAGAAAATAGAAAATCTTCAGAAAAAGCAACGTGTTTAATACCAACAAATACATTTAGCCAGAAGACACTTCATGCCACTAAGAAATTCAGGGAAAAAATGTTGCTGATGTGCTGGCCTCATACAGGGAAAAAAAGAGTTATTAAGAAACCATAACACAGTCCTCACCCGGCAGATAGTGCTGCTGAGGGTAATAATTTTTTATCATCCAATCTGCTATCTAACTTTGGAGCAACTTGGATGACACAGCTTTTTTAAGATTGCTTAAAAACGAATGTTTCTACATCAGAGGTGTTTTGGCTTCCTAGGAGTGTGGTAGGTTTTTGGCTTTGTTTCGATTCAAGAAATGGAAGATACAGATCTGATTAAGGTAGGGCACAAGAAGGCCATGGCACTCTGGAAGGCTTGGAGAATGCATGGTGAAGGAAAGGAATGAAGGAAGATAGGAATCTCTAAGCTGTTTTTGCAAGATTAGGTTTTTAAAATAGTAAGTTTTTTAGAGATTAAGTTTTAAACAGAATTAAATAACATCTGTGTGAGGGGGCTTTCAGAGATGTGGGAAATGACCTGGCTTTCATTCTAACATTCCCATTCACAGGTACAAAGGTGACAGTCTTTTTTTTTTCTTTTTAAACAGGTAATGAAAATACCATATATAAATATGTCCACATACAATGACTTTGTTATGTCTTCCAGCTGAAGAAAAACCCCTTTTTCAGCTGTTGAGGTTATGAGCATCTCAAGATCAGTAAAAAGAACAGAAAGGAAAATTGTCAGTGGCAAAAGGCAGTAGCCCTTCTAGTGCTGGGCTGCATCCTCTGTGTTCAGGGGATTGCAGTGGTGAGGGAAAAGACCCTCTGTCCCTTGCAATGAACTATATCCTCTGCTACACTCTCTCCAGGAAATCGTGTTGGTGATGACCTTACTTGTCATTGTTCTTTGCAGATGAATCCCAGTTTTGGGCTGCACGTAAACCTGAGAGGGCTGTTGTTCAGGTAAGAAGGATAAATAAAATAAAACCTTTCTGTTTAGGAGATCAGTCACACACTGTGAGCAATAGGCAGCGCTAATCTGGGGCTTGGTTGCATAATTTGTGTGAACTATTTATTCATACCTAGCAAAAAGTGCACACCTGCTCCTGGAAATCCCAAACAACACTGTCTTGGATACAGGTATCTATGACATTAAAAGTGCAAACCACTGCTGCTCACATCAAACAACCAACTCAGCAGATTCAGATCCTCTGTAGAGGAGAGCAAATAATACTTGAGGCAGCAGCTACAAAGAGAAAAAAGGGATTGCTGGCTAGTGTTTGTGCAAGTGATTTGTTTTACAGTATAAACACACACCAACAGATGATTGCTCATAATGCAGATCTGATTATATGTCATCAAGAGAGGAGATGGGGCTGTTATTACATTATTTGTTTGCAATGAATGACACTATTAGTGCTACTGGTAGCTATGGCAGGAAACCCAGAGAGCAATCCCAGCACCACTTCTGAAACAGACAAGCCTTGGAATAGATAGTGTGCAAAACAGTCAGGGGCAATTTCTTAAAAAAACCCCAAACATCCAAACCACTCAGTGGTTGCAAAGTGCTTAGGCATCTGCCTGAGCTTAGTTTTCACTGCATGCAGAGTTATACTGAAATCAACAGTGATCCTTGAAAGCATAAATTGTTTACTCAAATACAGCCTGAAAGATGAAAAAGCATTCAGTAAACGCATTTTCCAAAGGCACAAAGTAAAACTGTTTTTATTTTTCAGCAAAATCAATGTAATATTCCAAGATGTGACATCACATGATTAAGGGATTTCCTCTAATTTGCCACTGAAGCAGCAAACTGGAATAGATATTACCCATTCTCCAGCAAATGAGTGCAGTGTATAATTTCCACATGTGGCTGTCAGAACCTGTGTTAGAAGAGAGAGAGAGAGATGGAAAATAATTTAATCTGCCTGCAAAGCTGCCCTTAGGCAAGGCCAGGGGTACAATTTCATGACATCTGTGGCAGAGCCCAATGTGATCCATAGGAGGGATTCCTCTTCAAACCAGCTGCTCTCAGAGCACAACCAGTAAAAATCAAGATATATTGAAATGGCCTTTTAAACAATTCTGTTAGCAAGGGACTTTGAGTTCATGGCATTTTCTTTGTAGTCCACTAAAGGAAAAGTCTCTTAGACTAACCTAAGCCTTACAGAAAAAACAAGACTGTATTAAACTCACAAACAAATGACCTTGGGGCCAGGTGGTCTCATATTTCAAAATAATGAAAGTATAATAGACTAGAATCTTACGGTTTTTATGATAGGAATTCTTTTCAGGATCAGAGTGGAGCACACGGGGATAGGGTATAGGGTAATTTCTTCTTCTGCTTGGAAATAGGACTATTTTAAAAAAAATGTGTATTTATGTAGGCGTGCCTATATACAGATACAAAAGGTTAATAGAAATCAGTAAGTGGTAAGTTGTGTCAAAAGAAGAGCAGAGCATACACGAGGCAGAAAAGCAGCTTAGACCAGCATTAGCCCCTTACACGATGCCCAGGGATATGTGATTTTGAGCACGAAGACCTTGTAATTCCAGCAGCAGGAATGAGAGAGACAAACTGCTGCCCACCTGGTGAGCTTGGCTGTCTGATGGCCACAGTAAAGGTGGGATTTATGGATTTCTGCATTTCCTCTCCCCGTGGTGGACTAACAGAGAGGACTGTCTTGTCTGTCACGGCTTCTCTGGTCCTTGCTTGGTGTGTGCACCTTGCCCACAGATGTGGCACACGTTGTGAAGCAGGGACTTCCCCCTCTCCAGGGACACGGTCCTCTGTGGTCCTGGTGGTGATTCCATCCCTGTAAATTCCTACAGCCTTCCTTAAATTCCCTTCCAGAGCAGGTGCGTAGACAGGCTGTACACTTGATCTGTTCACCTTGTATTTCCTGTGATACATTATAATTGGGTCTTTATTGGCTATTATCCTTCACCTTTGATGCAGTTTTTTTGTGGCACAGCTATCCTGTGGATTCCCATGAATGTTTTTCTTTCACTCTATAGGTACCTGCAATCAGCAGTGATACTGGAGGTTTAAGGTACTGATTCCCAGAGCAGGTGGTCTCACTGTGCTCTCTGTACTGCTACGTATCAACAGCATTGTGTTCATTTAAGGGAAAAGAGAAGGGAGAAAAGGCCAGCAATGCTTATTTTCCCCCCTTTCTACAAATATAAATACTCTTTAGAGCAATTTTCCAGGTCAGTTTTACTCAGTGGTTTGACTGATGCCACAATTTATGTCAAGCTTCTGAAGTAAATGTGGTGTTGCCCAGGCAATCCTGCCCAGCATTCACTGGGTGAGCCCCCACGGGACCAGCCTGAGACGTGTCTGAACTGAAAAATTAAACCCCGGGCTACCTCTGTCTCCTCTGTCTCTCTGTCATGGATGGAGTGGCTCTTATTTCTTCAGCCTGATCAGAAACAAGCTGGTCTAAAATCTACTTTTGAAAACTTCCCTCTGAAGTGTCAGCAAAATGCTACTACATTGATTTAAACAGGTTACAAAAGAAAAGCCATTTTTCTTAAAAATATTAGAGACTTCTGACCTTTAAAAAATAGATAGTTGACACTTTCTCCTGTCACTTTTCCTTGTGAACATGAAAAACTTGTCTCCCTACCATGATTTATTGAACACCAGGGAGTTACAGGGTAATATCTTTTAGCAGATATTGATGTTTCAGAAATGAAATCAAGGACTGACTCTTCTCATCATCTCTTTACTTTGCTGAAGATACACACACGTGTTGTACTGGCCTTACAGAATAAGTGGAAAACCCATTTAATCAACTGAACACTAATAGCAACTCCACACTTAGAGCCAGATAGTGAATGCATCAGTGTTCGAGGGAGATTATCAGGAGGTACCAGTGCTGTGCCTTCCTGTCTTCTCCAAAGTGCATGAAACCATGTTCTCAAACAAATCCCTGCAGGCACGGGAAAAAAATAAAATGCAAATTTCTGCATGGCAGACAGAAGCAAAGGGGATTTTATTTCTCTCGGTGCTTTACCACCATGCCAGCAATCCAGATGAAAGTCTGTGGAGAGTTTGGTAGCATCAAATTAATTGTCCATGTAATGGTTTTAAATTGGTCTCTCTAATCTGAAAAAGCTTGCAATTAGTCTGCAGAATTGGGGCTGATAACAACCAGATCCAACAGACCAAACTACATCATTATAAGAATTGATTTTATAATCAGTACAGTTTGGGGGGGATAGATATCTCCTCATATTCCAACACTAAGAGAGTGTATTATACTCCCTTTAGTTTATTGCCAGCAATGCTGAAAATGCATGAAACTTTGTAGGGTCAAAAAAGAAAAAGGGTCTTTGGAGGAAATGGCAGCTTTCCACAGAAATGTGGTTCCACACAGGCAGAGAGATGGGGCTTAGAACTCAGTGCCCTCCAGCCTCTGGGACAGATGTATCTGCAGCCTCCAGCTTCAAGTATTACTAAATTTTGTCTTTGACTATGAAAGCTTGCAGGGAAGACAGAAAAACGTGTAAAATAGAAACATCCACTCAGACAATGGCACTTTTCCCCCTCAGGCATGATGGGCTCCAGAGGATGTTGAGACCATGCTGGCAGACAGAGATGGATGTTCAGGTGAGGAAGGGACCTTCTCTTTCAGAAATGCTGATATTTCTAAATTGTAACTCCTTCCATGGAAATGGGATAGCAGCATTTATTGCCACTTATCTTTTATTACTGCTCTCTTGGCTTTAGTAGCCAGATAATGATGAATAATTTATTAAAATGACCTGAGCAGATGAAGAAATTAGATTTGAGACAATCATTCAGGAGAGTAGCTGAATGAGGAAGTGCAGCAAATAATTTCTGGGAAAAATCAATAGGCAGACTGTCTTGGACTGGGAGAACATGTGGCTTCCAGAACCCAAAGTCTAGTGTGACAGCCTTTCCAAACAGATCATCCTGAAGCAGATGTTCCCAGACTCTTCAGCAGACAGTTTTGAAATGCTTTAAGGAAGTACACATTCACAACAGTCCTCTGGAGGACAGTTCATTACTAATTCAAATACATTACAGAAACAGGAATATCAAGAATAACAAGTGCCTCAGATAGGCACAATCAAATATTTTAGCTAAGAGAGGAAATTCTAAAAAAAAACCCAACATTTTTACTCCTCAATTTTTACATTAAAAATCTTCTCAGAACACTATTATTCACCAGAGCAAATCATATAGTACATACACCCACTTCAGTGAAAATAAATCTCCATGACTTGACCCATCATAAGACAAATATTAGCATTGCCTAACGTTAAGCCCAATTATGAATATAGACATCATCCAACAGCTGCCAGCACCATGCACTACATCTTTCAAATGTTCTCCTGAAAGGATATAGGTTTCTCTTATTCAGTGTTAAGAGTTCTCCCTGTGAAATATTCTTTTCCAGCATAGAGATTTCCTTGTCTCTTTTCTATTTGCATTCATTCTTCCCTTCCATAAAAGCTACTTACTATTCTTATGTTTTGTGTCTAACTGAAGCCTTGACCCTACAAACTCTTATCCTTGAGCTTTGGCACCAGGCTCAGCTAAGACAGTACCACATAAATGTTTGCATGATTACATATAGCATAACCAGGGAAAAAGGTTATTCTGAAATTAAATCCAAACCTCTGCCGTACAACAGATTGCCAGAGAAAATACATGCACCACCAAGAAACTACTAAATCAAAAGCTTTAAAAACAAGTGTGCAATGAGACTTATTTATCTGATTATGATACCATCATGAGCAGAAAATATTACTGTTAATCCAAAATGTGCGGGTTCTATATTGGAGGATGTGGAGATGACATGGAAACATGGGAATTATGCACAATCCCTAACCCTTTTGCCAAAGACAAAGGCAGTAAAAGGAGCCTGAATCAAAATACCTAGAGTCTTATTTTACAAATAACTGAACAGCTGTCCACTATGAAGCCTTGGAAAATCATATGCTTCCACCTGAGTTACAACCCTTATCAGCAAACACTGCAAGGCTGCACGCAGATAAGAAAGTCTTAACAGGGGGAAGATGCTGTAAAACTTGGGCCAAAATTCACTATAATAGTATGTTTCTGTGTTCGTGTGTGTATGCACACAATATTCCAATAAAAGCAATACAAATAATAAACCCGTGGCCACAGGATGACTCTTACTCACTGAAAGGAGGCAGCAGCTGCCTGTCTTCACATCTCACCCCCTTTACAAGGAGGCTGCTGCCACCACTGCTCTGTAGCCCACTCTGGAGAAGCACTAAACAAACAAACAAACAAACAAACAAAGGCTTTCTGCTCTTGTGGGGCTTTCACAAGGAAATCCTCAGGCTGGACCCAGCCCTTTGATGGGGAGCCCTCAGGAAGAACCATTCCATAGGAATGAGGCAAAACCCTTGAGAACACAGAGGCAATTCTCGGCCCCTTGGGAACAGCCTGTTCCCCCTGTGTCAGAGTATTTTGATCTACCTGGGAGCCCTTCTCCTCCCCACTATCCTGGGTCATATATAATTGGGGCACAGAAGGAAGTTTGACCTCGAGATGATGCAAAAAGCCTTATTGGAATTAGCTCTTCCTTCTTCATCAAGAGAAAAGAGGAATCTTCTCCTCTAGCCACAGCACTAGAGAAAGAGGCTGAAAAATAAATGTGGTTTGAATAAAAAAAAATAACGTTTTCCTTAAAAGTTGCTGTGTCTATTCCTTTGCTGAACAGTATTGTGTATACTTATATTTTTTTTCTGACTTCCTGTACTGATGTAAATAAAATGAAACTTACAGTGTTTTCACAGCATGCAAGCCTGGCAAAACCTTTTTGTATTTCCAGTAAAACCCTTTGAGAAAATACTACTGATAAAGGAGAAAAAAAACTCCTGAAGAGATCCCAAACCATAAAAATTAATATTTGGATCGATCATGCTGATGAAACACACTTAAAAAAGAAATAAATTTAATCTGTAATTTCTGATAAATATCATTGCTTTAGTTGAGACTGAAGATTTCAGATTCTGCAGCAGAAGGAATGAAAATCCATTGGTCTTAAGAGTGGATCTGTATTACATTAACATTCTACATTTTATAGGAGTGCATATTTTCCTTCAATTTTGAGTAAGTGTTTTCTCTAGAAAGCACACAGCTCAATGCGCAGAACACGGAAGTACACAGACTTAAAAACAATCCTTTGACAGCAAATTAGCTCAGATTTAAAAGAATGTTTTTTGCATGTTAAATACTGAATTAAAACTAAAAGAAAAATTATATCCTGTTTCTTTTTCCGCCAGATGGGGGAAAAAGCATGCATTTTTGAATTATTTTAATAGCAAAATGAAGAAACAAATATAACATAATATTATAGAACATGATCATAATTCTCTCTGAAAGATACTTTGTCTTGAAATTACTCAAATTTGGACCAGATCCCTGGACAGAAGGGCATTTTTCTTCCACGTAGAAAGATACAGCAAGCAGAAAGCAACCAGCAGCACCAGCACACACCACGTTCTTCTACACAAATGTAATAGGGTTGCATTTTACTCTTTCCATCAGTTCCAAGATGGCTCTGCAGTGTGGCTCTGGCTAAGAGATTCCCCAAATGAATCCCTTGTGCTGCACATACAGATTATGCAGCACCTTAAGTATGTGGGGTTTTAATTTTTTTCTTTGCCCTGGGGGCTGAATTACTGAAATCATGCAATTGGTACTTCAAAATGGCAGGGTCAGGACAGTGGCAGCTATTTAATTTCAGGACCACACAAAGCCCCACATCAGATGTTCCAGATTTAGTTGATCCTAATGAATTCAAACATACTTGTGCATTTTGATTTTTTTGTGTGGTTTTTTTTTGTGTGTGCGTGTTTGTTTATTGCTGTTGTCTTTTTTCAACTGAAAGACACTTCTAATCAATTTTATAACTTATTTTCAGTTAAACGAATGAACATCTGTGAGCATGCAAGTCCCAAGAAGCCACACAGAGAATATTTATCTATGAGACCTGTTAAAAGAGATTAATGCTACAAAATTACTCCACTTCTCACTTTTTTCTCTGTGTGGTGCTAAAGTCAATTTAGTCAATTTAAGTCACTTTCATCTACTGAAGACTGAGAGGGGCAGAGAAACTCCCGTGGAGTTCAAGTTATGACCTGAACTCAGGACACGACTCTCTCCCATCTATACCTGTGACTCCCCTAGGTAAGTTTTGCTTCATCAGTCAGAGTCCAGAAGGGCAGCACCAGGATGCACACTTATATCCTCCTCCTTAAAGATGTGCAGACAGAGACCTGTTAGGAGAGCTCAGATTTGTCAGCGACTTTGATTACTTAGGAAGGTGCCAAAGGAGAAGAAGGAAGGCCCCTATTAAACAAGGGAGAATGCACTTGATTTTCTTTTGGGTCATATTTAGTTAAAAGTGAGGTAAAAAGACTTTATTGATGTGGACGTCAAAAATCTTCCATTTATCCACAGATGAGGCACAGCAAAGCCAAAGCAATCAAACCTTCCCACAGTGCCCCACAAAGGAGTGTGGACACCCACTGAGACCCCATTTCAAAGTCTGGCCAAAAGAGGCTGCTGCTGCTGACAACCAGCTGTGGCAGCCTTAGCTTGCAATGAATCACCATCTCCTGAGGGCACAGGCTGAGATCCCCCTCTCATGGTATGCTAGCCATCAGCCTACCCATGTGAAAATAAAACATTCATCACAAACATGCGGACTGGATATGAACAAATGACCCAGAAATCGGAGGGGTTCCAAGTCCTATTACCCTCTGCCTGAGCCATTCTCCTGTTGCATGAAACTTGTTGTGACATATTTTGTGTGGGCTGCTGGGTGGGGGTGGAGAACAACCCAAAGCCTACTTCGTCATTTAGTCCTAAAATTATGTATAACTCATTCAACATACAAATAAAAGAAAAAAAACTACCACAAAAGAGGAAAATGTGGTAGCAGGGGAAAAACCTCCTTGTTGCATATTAGGTCTTCATTTGAATTCCAGCATACATCTGAATGAATTATATTTTTTAATTTGTTTAACTATGCTAATAGTCACCACGCACTAGTGGTTTTAGCAGTATTTTCTCTTTATATGTATGACTCAAGAATTGCCATAGCAACTCGCTTCCTAATTAGCCTTCAGTTACTAACAATCAATACAATTAGACAAGGTCAGTGCTAGAGTAAGAGCTGGAGTAAGCTCTACAGATTTTTAAAAAGGCTACTGAGAGTGAATAACAGCAAGAAGAGGAAGAGAGGGCTCCTGGATGGTCTTCCTCAAAGAATGGTGGTCTTCCCCCTAAGAATGATTGCTCTGCCATTACTCACTCTCCTGTGAACCAAAGGAGTCGTGCAAATGAGAGCTTTGCCACTTGAGTGCAGAGAGCTTTCAGCCTGCCAACAGATTCACAAAATACAGGGAATAGAAGAATCCTTATATGTGCAGATAAAAAGACACCTTACTGTCACATTGCTGGGACTGATGTTGACTGCATACCACCAAAATCAAGAACAAATATGTCCCAGATATTTATCAATATGAAATCAATCTCTCTATGTGGGAAAGGTGCCTGAAACCTGGAGACTGTCCAGTTCACAGGAAGGTGCTGCCTGGGAGTTAAGCCTGTGCAGTGCTTAGCTGAGATCCCATTAGGAGGCCCTCCCTCTGGAGATCAGAGTGATTGCCCACTGCTGACACAATTCCCCCTTCATTTTTACAGCCTGTTTCAGCTGTTAACATGTTATCTGTTAGCCTGAAAGCACAGTGCCTGGCAGCACAGTAGGATGGAAATATAATGTGCTATTCAGAGCTGCTCTAGGTCCTGGGAATACAAAACAGGATCCTTGGTACTGACAGATGAAGGCTCATGAAAAGCCACTTTACTTGTTAGTGTGTTTAGGTCTGCTACCAAGAAACACAGGCAAAATCGAGCTTATTTTTAAATAAACAGTTTGTGTTGTCAATTATGCCTGGGCACATGGCTGTCGCAGATGAACTGAAATCCATTTACATTCCTCTGTAGAAATTCATTGCCTCTTGGCTCTGTCCTCTGTTCCTCCCTGGAGGTTACTCCTCTGCTGCCCTCCAGTCTCAGTTCATAGCACTGGGTCCCCCAACAGAGGGTCAGGATCAGGGAATGGAGGAGCCAGGATGTGGCACATGGTGAAAATGTAATGACAAAACAGTCTGGACAGTGCTGTGTGAGGGCACTTCAAGTCATGAGTTTTGAGGCAATATGTCTTGACCTTCCTCTGCACAGGATGTCTCAAAAAAGGATGAAAGGGTTTTAAGCTTAAAAAGGCAGCTTTTATTAGAATATCAACTAGGATAATTAACTTTAAAGCAGAAGAACCTTACAGGATATTGGAAGAGAACTGGGAAGATTTTATATCCTCCCTACCCTGACATCCAGTGCCATTGGAGGATTGGAGTTCACAGAATCATAGGATAGTCCAGGTTGAAAGGGACTTTTCAAGGTCATCCATTCCCAGATGGACTACTAGAGCAGGTTGCCAGAACAACCTGACTTTGAATGTTGCTGGGGATGGCTCATCCACCACATCTCTGGGCAACACATTCCAGTGGTTCAGCACCCAAACAGTAAAAAGTTTCTTGCTTATATGTAATCTAAATCAACCCTCTTTTAGTTTAAAACCACTACTCCTTGTCCTGTTGCAAAAGGCACTGGTGGAAAGTTTGTCCCCCTCTTTTGTGCAGTCCATCTCTAAACACTGAAGGGCCAAGTTCCTCTATGGCTTGTTCCCAGTGGCAGTAAGCTATGCTCAGATCTCCTGTAAATCCTGTCCATGACCCTGGGGCTGCTCCCTGCTCCCCAGGGCAGACCTTGAGTGACACATATCCATCTCTGGGCTCTCACTCTCCTACCACTTGCAGCCCCTCAAAGTTGCAAAGCCCCTTTATCCCACAAAGGAAATACCCAACGCCAGGGTATCCCCCAGGGAGCTCTGCTGCTGCCAGCTCTCCTAAAGTGCCTCATCTAATTGGAAACAGAAATAATAAATAAGCACGTTCTTTTCACTGCATCGTGCTCACCCATTCTCACAGCATACATGGGAAAAGCATAAATCTTAAAAATCCAGCACAAGAAGCCTTAAAAGTGTGGGGAATAAAGATGAAAATCATCACTATGAAAACCTAATTCCAAATAAAAGATAAGATTGACAAAGGGATTAGACATGTCTAATGAGCACCTTCACTTCATAATTACACTAGAAAGGATAAACATTCCCAGATAAAGATGTAAATCTTTGTATTCTTGAGCAGAAAAGCAAGACAGAAGTAAACAATGCTTCCAAATAACCAAAACCGGTTTAATTCTGTCCCCAAATGAAATTCTGCATTATTCCTGCTTTTAGTGAGGCAACTTCTAAGCACAAGACAAAATGGAGAAACCATTCCTGGTGTTTGTGCTGAGAAACCTCCTATTTATTATGTGCATTTCTTCTCCTCAGAGGAGGAAGTACCCTATGAGGTGGACAAAATATATTCTCCATGTGAATGAACTATTCCGTAACTGTTCCAGAAATGTTCTCTTGAACATCCTCCTTCAGAAAGTGACATCAGCAGCTCTCAGAGGCGAGGTTCTGAACTGGGAAAGTCAAAAGCCCGTCCCTGTCCCCAGCTCCCAGTCTTCTGCTGACTACTCTGGGAAATTTACAGACACCAAGAGTTCTCTGGCTTTCTGCATTTCTCTCACAACCATTTGTAATTTCCATCTGTGGTGTTGGCTCCCCAAACATTCAAAATATTTTCTGGCTTAGTATCTGTCTACCATTCTAAATCCTGGCAATTTAAATGTTTCCCAGACTACTCTCTATGTATATACCACCACACATGCACGTATTTAAGTACATAAGTATATATACTCTGCCATGTGGTGAATAGTTTAGTCACAAAAGGTACTTATTTTTAAAGAATCATATACATATATGGAAGTCTTCATCCAAAACAGGTTCCTGCTCTAGAAATCAAAACAAATATTCACAGTATTTTGTGAGCAAATTGTTCTTGGCTTGGTCACAAAACAATGGGCAAAATGAATGTCTGGTTTTACACCTGGGATGAATTAGGGCCAGCAGAGCTTTGATGGAAAAATCAAAATGCAGCTCACTAATAATGATAAAATGCTCAGTTTCCTCTCCACTGAGAAAAGGAGCCATCAAACTAATGATTAAATCCACATCAATCATTTGGCATAATAAAAATAAAGGCTGTGCAATATAATGTTGTCAGAGAATCAACATCTCCTGCTTAGAAAATAAATGTCTTGACTTCATCTCAACATTTGTTTTCCATAAATGCTGAGGGTTATATCAGCATTTGTATAGCAATGGGAAACACTGCTTCATTGCAATATGTCAATTCCACTAGCATTATTCCTAAAATAAACAGAAAAGCTGGATAAAATTAATATGGGAAGATGTTCCTGAAATCCTCCTAAAATTGAATTGCCATTTCCAAGCTGGTGCCAGACTTCCTTCCACAAACAATATTTAGTAGTGGCAACAATAAATACTGAGGCAAATCCCATTTAGAGCAAATTGGGCACAATTTCAAGGAGGTCTCACCTTTTGCATTCACTCACTGGTACAGTTATAATACATTCAACAAGATTAACAGAAAAAAGTCCTACAAAAACCTTTTTTATAGTTAGAAAATACTTAGTTTTTTCTCTTTTTTCTTAAAAACTAAATTTTGTATTTACAGTTCTGTTTTCAAGTCAGTACATTTTAATTCTGAATTCTATTGAGAAATTAGGGAGTTAACATGTAACTAGCACACAAAAGGGAACATTTTTTTGTAAATTATTTAGGGATATTAGAATGAATATACTGATTTTATCAAGAAAAAGATAATTATTTAATTCAGAACAATATTCTGGCACATCACATGAGACAAAACATATATTTTTTCATGTATGAATGATGAATTATATTTGATAATATAAAATAAAAATATAACTGGCAATTCCGAGTTCTTAGTTCTGTGGTATATGCAAATAAATTTAATAAATGTACCACTCAGACACCTTAAGAATTATTTTATGTTAATTAGTAAATATGTATTTTTATATTTACAAAGTTACTTAGATAGTAACTTGTTCTACCTTGAAAGCACATGAATCTCATAATAAAATACAACTTGAAACTTTCTTTTTTTCCAAATAGAGTGAATCCTCTGGAGGAAAGAGATGAAAACTGAAGAAGTGACAGATTTTGGGGGAAAAGTTTTGATTTTGCCAGCATCCATCCTTCCCTCTTGGGACAAAAAACCCGCCCAAAAGCACCTGAGGTGAATGTCAAAAAGCTGTCCAGAAAGCAGACATAGCAGCCTCCTCAGCATGCAGTGAACATACCCACGGGAGACAAGAAGAAAGATTATGGGATTAATTCTGCACCACAGGACGGCCATCAATTCTGAGGCTCCTTGCTAGGTTTGCCAGTCACAATAATCAGCTTCATGCCTCTAATGCAAGGACCTGGAGTGGGGCTGCCTTGCAAAACTTAATGATCCAGAGGAAGGAAATTTCTCCGTGTGATGCCGAACCTCCAGCCCGCCTGGCACAGCTTCCTGCTCTGGTGATGGCAGGGGAAGCCCAGCAAACTGTCTAGGAACAGGGCAAGCCAACTGAGAAATAATCTTACTAACTGGAAAAAAGCCTCGGTAATTCACAGCACTTTTAATTGCAGGGGTGTATTTTGTGTTTTTTTTTTTTTAAATTTATTTTATTTTGTTTGTTTTTTATTTTTGACCACTGGGCTGAGACCTTCTTTAAGAACTGCGCATTCCACCCTCAAATCTCATTTTGGATGGATGATGCTACTTGAGAGCCTACATTTGTACAAGCAAAAAGGCTATCTTAATTTAGCATGCACTTAATTTTATCTGTTTTGTTAGCATGGAGGAAGGCAGAAGAACACTGGATAAAAGTTTTTGCCTAAAAGAGAGTGGGAACTCACACAAGCTTTTGCCCACGTTTCATGTTCTATGAATTCAGGTAATCTGAACAGTATGTCACTGGGGAGAGGTATTAAAGCATTTAGCATACATTCAGACAAGCTGGTTCCCCTTTTTTCTCTATCTCTGTCTAGACAGCCGTAAAACAGGGACCTGAAATGATGTGCAAGATGATTCTCCCATTAAATACTTCAGTCTTTAATGCTGGCTTCACATCGATGCAGTTAACAAATAAAGATTCTGCTAACAGTTCATTACCACAAAGCTCATTCTTGCTCAACAAAAGCAAGTAATGACAAAATGTATTTTCTTTCTAAATTTATTTTATCAAAGAAAGCAAGCATCAAGATACTAAGCCACATAGAAAGAATTATGGAATATTTCTTTCTTGTGCTCTGATGTGTTTCAATTAAAATATGCAAATATTAGCGTGTTTTTCTGGGACTTTTTGAATAGAAAATTTAGAAAATGTTGATATGGACACTATTAATTGATTTTACATTTTCTAGCTTCTTTTTCTAAGAGTTTTTACTTTATTTATAATTTTCTTCCACCCAAGCATTAGCAAAAGACTGAGATCAGATTACCTTTCCCTGAAATATAGAAAAACTGTAATTAAATCTCTGCTCTTTGACATCGGCATAACTGACATGGATAATAAATTTCTCCTTCAGTTTTTGTAATTGTGCAAGGGATGACAACAGCAACTGCAAGTGGAAGATCTCTTCAACAGATAAACTTCGGCAGGGAAAAGCAGAATACCAAGTGATGATACAGCAAAAGGTTTATAGATTATAATAATGCCACCCTGTCTTTGTTCACTGCTTATTGTGTCTAGAATTCTGAATTTCTTTGCCTATGTTGGTTACTTGCCTTAATGTTTTTGAACAGTAGTTCTCTGTTCCCTGAGAGAAAATGCATAGACTAATTTAAATGCATTATGTAGCATACTTATTTTGAAGGCCTGCCCTTAAGATGCAGGAAGTTACACAGAAGTTCCTATAATGTAAATTAGAATTTAATATCCATAGAGTTGCACCTTGAGAATATATCCTGGAGTATTTGCTACCAAAGGATGACTTTTACCTTATTCAGCATGTCTTTTGGTACACAGAATGGTCTGTGTACCACCTTCACCTTAAGGATGTAAATAAATACTTTTATAAGCATGCACTATTTAACTTATATATCACAGCAGATCCCAAAAATCCATGTTTTTCCTCTTGCAAAAAAAATAAATAGCAGGTTAATCCAAACGATGTAATGAAAGGTAGAAAGCAACTCCTGCCTAGATACAATTTCCAAATGCTTTGGCTACACTGAATCCTAACAATTTTCTCAAGATAGCTTTAATGAACTTATCTAAGACCACTCTTTTGCATATCAAAGGAGGCAGCATACAATACAAGAGAAACTGGAGAAGCTGTGAATGCTGAACAGCTTTCTTGGTAGCAGAAGACACAGAATGCCCATCCTTAGGTGATCCTGCAATTCCTGCCTCCCTACCTTCCCTCCTATGTCTTTGGGATCTACGCTGAAAAGTGACACAGAGCCAGGAGCAAGGGCTTAATGAAGCTGATTTTAGGAGCACTTGGGAGGGGTTGGCCACTTGCTAGCCCAGGCAGCCTGATGGCTACTGCTGAAGAAGGTCTGGATGGTGAATGCATGAATTTGCCAGGATGCTGTAACTTGCTAAAGAAAGTGAAGTCTTTGCATTATGCCAAATTTTCTAGGTGAGACTTATAACCAAGCCAAGAATTCTGGTCCTTTCCCAGCCATAGAAAGAGAGACACCCCTTGATTCAAAATTCTGTCTTCTGGTCTCCGTTGCCTGCAAGTAACTCCTCTGAGTTTAGATAAAACATAAAAGGTAACTCAGTGTGATCTAAACGAGCCAAAGGAAAGTGTGACTCACCTTTTAGCCTACAGGGGCAAACAGGAGAGATTTTAGCATCATCCATCAGGTTGGTTGT
The DNA here is from genome assembly GCF_052056855.1 of Sturnus vulgaris. Lineage (NCBI taxonomy): Eukaryota > Metazoa > Chordata > Aves > Passeriformes > Sturnidae > Sturnus > Sturnus vulgaris. The sequence goes on along the minus strand of NC_142245.1, from coordinate 15,732,593 downwards.
TGCTTATGAAATAAGTTGGTGCTTGTGTATCTAGGTCACAGAGCAGCAGCGTTTGTCCTTAGGAGCTATCACTGGATCCACAGTCTCAGCAAAGAGAAAACCAGAAAATCTTGAATGCACTAAGAAATTGAGTAAATACATGATTCAGGGCCATTTTTCTCTACAAATTTGTGAGGAAGCAAGCAGTAGATAGCTGCTGTCTTCCACGGACAGAAAACTTTTGCTTCCAAGAGTGTCAGCTCTGGTGAATTCCCTCAACCCTAAAAGCTTTAGCTTTCCATGATCTCCAGGGCTCATTAAGGGTTTAGCTCATCAAGCTCTGTTATCCATCCCATGGTTCATGGTCTTAAAATGGGACTTTGCCAGTATCTGTTAAAGAAATGCCTCCCTCCAATTACTGCAAAATAAAAACAAGGCCAGTAATGGTGTTTTTTCCCTAGGTGACATCTTCTAGTTCAAGAAGTACTTCATCCTCACGGCTGAGTTGCCTAAGGCTGCACACAGGATGGGTTTGAGAGCAAATGATGAACCAAAGCATTATGTTTTAGTTTGAACCCTTCAAAAAGAACAAATAACTGATGATGGATTTTCAAGGGGATTGTGCCTCAGGGTACAGACATGAAGCCTCTTTTGTTGGCACAGGGTAACACAATCAGACTAAACTTCCTATAAATATGATGCCCGAATCAGGCCTTGTTGGATCGAGATTCACAAATCTACTTTGCCACCTTGTAATAACAGCAGGAAACTCAGCAACAGAAAAAGAGAGACTTAGTGTTGCCTCTGACTGTCTCTACTGCAAATTAAGCTCTTTCTGTGCGGGTTGAGGATGACATAGCTGCTGCAGAGCATGCCAGATTGATTTTGCCAGGTATGTGCCTGCATGGGACTGCTTTTTAATTTAGTAACTGGAGCGTTAATTAGTTCTGGGACAGTAAACAAGTTGGGTAAGCAGAAGTCCAGAAGAAGTGCCACGTTCCAGTTGACTAAGACCTAGGAGCAGACTAAACATGTAGCAAAAATAACCAGTCTGCTTTTCTGAACACCTATTGGCTAAATTAGCATGAAGCCAGAGTTGTGCAGGAGTTGGAGAGCTGCTGGCAACAAGATGACAAGGCTGTTCCTCAGACCTGTGGGATTCTGAGAGAATTTTCTGTAGAAAAATTCAAGTTCCATGTCTAGCAAGAGAAGTCTCTGATAATTAGAGCCCATAAGTTTATTTCATAACTTTGAACATTTTATTTAAGAAGAAAAGATCCTTCTCCCAGAACATACTTCTCGGAAACTTGTTGCACCATATTAAACAACAACAAAACAAAACAATAAAAACCAAAAAAAAATGAACCAAAAGCCCCCTAAAAGTCCAACAAAAAAAGAAAAAAAAACCCAACAAAAAAAAAAATCAGATGAAACCCAAAAGATTTGTCTTGGTAACTAAAACTGGAGCTTCACCAGGGAGCTCAGATCAACATTTCCAAGTTACACTAGTTTTTCCACTATGAATCATGGTCATTAGTGTCCATTCTGGAAAGTCCTTGGACAGTCCAAATAGAAAATAAATGAGACCTTGCCTGGATACTCTGACTGAGAAGTATTTGACATTTTTTGGCAAAATACATCTATTTAAAGGTAATTTGAATGTTTGGGAAGATACTAAAATGCATAGCGAAAACAGGAAAATATCAAGGAATTATTTTTCTTTGAAAACCAGAAAATTCAAAAGCCTTAATTAAATTTGAAGGGAAATATAACAGAGTTAGGATTCTTAGGGAGGACTCATCTACAATTTAACCTAGAATCACAGAATCATTAAGGTTGGAAAAGGCAGATATTTCACAGGGTATTCTAAGTTGGGAGGATCCCCCAAGGATCACTGAGACTCCAAAATCATCAAGTCCAACCTTTGATCAAACACCACTGTGCCAAGTAAACCAGTTTTTCCTGAACATCTTCAGGGGTTGTGACTCCACCACTTCCATGGGCAGCCTGTTCCAATGCCTTAAAGCCTTTTCTGGAAATTCTGAAATTCTCCCTGCTCCAACCTTGACCTCCTCTGGCACAGCTTGAGGTCATTTCCTCTTGTCCTGTTTGCTTGGGATAAGAGGCTGAGCCCCACCTGGCTACAAACTCCTTTCAGGAGATGTTCTAAGGATAACCAGTCTTTTTGTTAAAAGCTGAGGCAAAGAAAGCATTAAGTACCTCAGTGTTTTCCTCATCCTTGGTGCCAGTGTTTCCACCTGGGTCCACTAAAGGAATGTGACATTCCATAGCCCTTCTTTTATTGTAAATATATTTATAAAACCCCTTTTATTACCTTTCAGAGCAGTGGCCAGATTGAACTCTAATTGAGCTTTTGCCTTTCTAATTTTCTCTCTATATAACCTAACAACATCCTTGTATACTTCCTGAGTTCCCTATCCTTTCCAAAGGTCATAAAACTTATTTTTCCCCTGGATTCCTGAGAAAGCTCCATGTTAGCCAAGTTGGTCTTCTTCCCCAACAACTCATCTTTTAGCATGTAAGGACATTACTTCTGTGCCTTTAAGATCTCCTTCTTGAAGTATGTCCAGCCTTTCTGAACTTATTTCTAATTCAGGACTCTTTCCCAAAGTACTCTCTGAACCAGTGTCCTAAACAGGTCAAAGTCTGCTATGACCAAGACAGCCTCTGACCAACTTGTAATCAACTGCTTCATCCCCTATGGGTGATTCCAAAGACCACCATTTCCCTCCAAATTCTGGGCTTTAACACCTACCCTATCCTCAGAAACACACTTAGGAATGATGTATTAGCGATGAAAATCACGAGTACAGCTAAGCTGGACTGCAGAAGATACTGTTTTTCTTCAGTAACACATTCAGGAAATATTGTCACTCTTCATTTTTAGACTACTCAGTTCTAGGGGAGCACACAAACTACATTGAAGTGCCTCATTTGTATACATCAGTCCATCCACATTTTACCATATGGAGGTATCACATCATTAATAGCTGTTTTCCTTAAATAGGCTACAGTTTGCTTAATCTTTCTTTCTGTGCATGATCTTGCAAGAGTAAAAAGGCTTTGATACAAAGGCTGTGTTTTTATATGCAAATCTATTATTTGCTTACCCACTTTTTTTGTCTCTACATTATCATGAATTTCTGATGAATGTTTTATGGGTTAGGTTTAGGATTTGTGAGCTATCTCAAATTTTATCTGTTTGCTATATCATCTGCAAATACCACAGTTTTGTTGATGTTGATTGGTCTCATTTACATATTTATCACACTTTCATTTCAAGGATGTTTTGCTATAAACTGACTGTCCCCATTTCTCCTTCATGTACTACTAGTAGATGGATGTATTTTCAAATTGAGCCCATTTCCATATATTTTTTTTTTTTGGTTAACAATAAATCACCACTTAGAAATATCCCATTCAATGCCTTCATACACATCTGACATATGGTTTCTGAGTAATTAAAGATAACAGAAGCAGTTCACAATGCACTTTTCAACCCATTTCACAGTCCAAAGTGCTCAATGATTTTCCATAAGGACTAGGCTAAAAGGAGCCCTCACCACCTTCTTGCTAAATCCCTTATTTATGCAAGAGTACGAGGGAGAAGTGTAGAAACGATGCAGAGAAATGTTCTTTGGAGTTTTCCCATTATACACGCAGTACTGAAAAAGATACTACATTTTAAGTACATTTCCCCACTCCCAGTCAGACTGCTCTTGGGTGAGCAGCCTGTTTGTGATCCTCTCCTATCAGGGTGTAAGTGCTGTTCTGTTTCTAAGCAAAATGTGATTTGCCCATATAGGAAATATTTCGGAAAAATCATACACGAGGCAGAATAGTTCAGGTTGGACAGTGAGGGTTATAATTTCTGGTGCTAGAACCAGCTAAGCAGTAGATTTTCTATTGTTAAAGAGAAGTAGGAAACATATTACCAAGGGTTTTCCCTTCCAGTGGTGGAGCTGCAATACCTCCACAATAGCGTACTAATGAATGTAAGATACATCTGTTCATCAAAGGTGCTCACAATTGTATCTCCAGGCTGATCACTAAAATTCACAGAAATGAGCTGCTTACACTCTTTGTGTACGAAGATTTTTTAGATCTATCTCTCGTAAGAAACTTCTCTCACACATCCTGCCAGCTTCCTCTGAACATGCACAAAACAATCCTATTTATTCCTTGGTGAAAAGAGAATTAGCTGACCAGGAATTAGCTTAACAGGAGCTCTTTCCTCTGTTTCATTCCAAAACCCGCAAAATAATCAGTTTGCTGTGATCTTCTGCTAAGGCACTGTATTTATTAAGTGCAATGACACTCCATGCTCAACCAGCCCTTTGACTGAAGACTGTCTGATTGCTGATATGAAAATGTATTTATGACAACATTGTTCTGGAAGGTGTCAATGAAAAAGCAGTCAATTTTTTTTTAAACAGAAAGATAAAATAATATGAAGCTCAGTGACAAGGACTTGCTCACAGGCTGTAAAAGGAGATGCAATCAGAAAATGCTGCTTGGAGTAAAATAGTTGTTTCCTAGTAAATATTGACGAAATACGTACATTTTCTCTAGGTCAACAAGTCCTGCAAAAGCTCCTTTGGGAATGACTCTCATCTTGGTGAGGACAAATCTCCTGAAAATAGAGAAAATGGGGTGATTATTTACTATTCACAACACAGAACTCTGCAATAAGTAGCCTTGCCAGCACAGGAGAGGCCTTTCTCACAGGCACAAGAATGGTCTCCAGCCTGAAGGCTTTGGAATCTAAAAACAGCTGTAACATCCAAAACTACAGCACATCCCTGGGGCTCCTCAGGGGAAAAAACATTCATCAGTAGTTGCCATTTCCCTGTTTGCTTCAGGAAGAAATCCAGACTTGCAGCTTCTCTGTTTGCTGAGAGGGAGCAGCATCTTTCCCATCTCAACTGCTCTTCTGAGTGATGCTCAAGCACAGGATGAAGCATCCCTGTGGAGTCAGACTGGGATGAGGTGTTTACTCAAGGTTGTCAAGTGGTCCATCCATGCTCATGGAGGAAAATTCCTTAACCTGAGGCAGAGATAATTGAAGGAATCAGCCACTGTCTCCCATCATTGCAACTTTAATACCTTTATGGCTTCTCACAATACCTCTTCTAATTAGCTCATAATGTGCCACAAATTTGGGCTTTGGAATACTCAATCAGACATTCACCAGGACAACATTTTTATAATTTTTAAAGGTCACAGAACATGGTTTATGAAGAAAACACATTTGAAATACCATGTAAGCCTTTTTGTTAACCTGGAGTCATCTCCTTTAGTCACAATAAACAAAAAGGACTAGAAAACTTCTAATGGCACTCAGCAAATGATAATGATATATAGGGTTTCTAGAGCTCCTCAGATAAATAAGATGTTATCTGCATGATTGTTTTCTTTCACACATAGAATAATTGATAAGAAGCTAGCATGAACAAAGGCATATATTAACATGACCTGCTCATCACAAGACATCAGATAATATTGGTTGCATTAAGAGACAGTTGTTAAAAAGTATTTTTTCTTATTTAAAATACCCCACTTACCCCAGTTACACATATGAACATGTTACATACATACATCACACCCTGTGATTCAATTTCTCAGTCTATTTTCTGTGGAAATTGAGATGATTTTTTTTTTCATTACCATGGAAGTCTTTTTTCCGGTAAACATATCTGCCAGACCACCCCTAATTTTCATCATTTCAGAACTGGTTATGCATGGCTGTTTGGGATCACCTTTCAGCTCATATGCTGCCTCATTATAAGGTCTGCAGGAGGACGGAAATGGGAACTCAGCCTGGTATTACCTGCTGTGTAGTCCTGCAAATTTTAACATAATGCCTCAAAACTAGAGACTTACTTCCTTACCATTCACATAAAGTATTAACACATCCCCATCCGTGTTTTATTTCTGAGAATTTTCATGGGAAATTATCAAGTTTTAATCAAAATTTTAGGGGAAAAAAATTATTATTCTGTCAGAGTACCAATGTGACAAGTTCACATTTTTAAATGGTACATCTTTAATAGAATCTAGCCCCTCATGAGTTAATATTTACTTAAGCAGGACAAAGTCAATGCACGCCTCACCTAGTTCTAGAGAACTAGAGTGAACTTGGTTCCACAAATTTTTTTAAACATTGAACTTTATGGTATTCTCAGTTGTGAAAGATGATGAAGTCGACTTGGTATTTCATTATTCTTGTACTATCGTTAATGCAAATCAGAAAAAGCTTCAACACACTGTCACACAAGAATTACAGTATTGAGATCATTATGCAAATGTTAGAAGGATAAAAGAGCTTCCAGAAAAGGCCTAACCTGGATTAGGCAATTTGTAAAACCCGACTGAAAACAGGGCTGGTGTAATGCATGCAAAGCTGTGGCTGTGCTTCAGAGTGGATGGGTACAATGGATCCTTGCAGAACACCCAGCAGGCTTAGTGCTACAAAGCCCAACCATCAGGAAACCCTTTAACTTTGATCTGCTTTGAAATCTCTCTCAAACTCTGCTTTGTAGAAATGCATGCCTAATTTCTGAGTCCTAGAAAAAGGGCTTTGTCTGAAAAGCCACCTATCATTTTTTCATGTCAATGTGCTAAAATGAATCCTTTCTGTGCAGGCACAGGTCATCGGGACATTTGCAATTTTTAATTAAACACTGGCCTATGCTGTGCTTCACCACAACAAGAAATTGCAGTCTGATACAGAAACTAATGAAAAGAGGGGAATCTCATTCACAGATGGGGCCAACGATATGAGAAAAGCCACATCTGCATAGAACTAAAAATCAGACCTTGAATTTCTTTGTTGAAGACCCTGGTATCCTGTGTTAATAAGGTGCCAGAATTCAGGATCCATGTGTCTAATGCCCTGAAGCAGTTAAAACAGAATTTAAGTTTAATAGCTGAAATCTCATATTCCACTTAAAAAAAATTAAGGTTAATTGTTTTTAAACATCTCTGAGCAAGCTATATAAAGTCAGACTTATAGGCATAACTAACAGTGAAAATTAGAATCAGTTACTCGTTGAATTATCAGCTGTATAATGAATAGAATCTATTATAACTAGCCAAATTGTCTAGTGTCAATAAATCCCACCAATTAGTCTCCAAGAATCAATCTGTACTTAACATGAGATACTGGCTGTGCAGTACCAATTCTTTCTGAGGTACATGGAGAAATAAATGGAAAGCATTTCCCAGGTTTTGTTTCTGGTGCTATTTTAGGGTCAAATAAATGAATACAGCCCAAGTTTGCTAAAGCATATTTCATGTCAAGAGACGCAAGTAAAGAAAAGCCTCCTCTAAAAAACGTGTGCTTAAGAGAGAGATGCAATATTTGGTCCTAAAAATTTATGTTGGTGCTTATGTATCAGCAAGGAAAGTACTGAAAGGCCTAAACATTCAGTGAACAGTGTGGAATTGAAAACCCAGAGGCAGGTGCCCAACACAAGGCATGAGAAAGTCCTGGAAAGGACTCCAGCGCTGGAGCCACCCAAAACTTAACAAATGACACAGCAGGAAGCATGGAAAAGGAAGCAAGTGGTTACATGGTTATCCTGCACTGTGTGAAGGCAATATACATAGCTGGAAATAGAAAAATGGCAATATTAACTACTGTTATTCACGATGTAAAAGGATAGTCTGGCCCATTGCTTCAATACATGCCCTGATGTCCAGAAGAGGTTTCTAAATCCTGACTTAAGTATCTGTTGAAAGTTATTATTGAAGAGTTTTTTGGTAGGGACTGAAGCTGTTGGCTTCAGTTATACAATCACACTAGTACTTTTTATGTTTCTCTGGACTGAACATGCAAAAGTCCCCTTTTCAATTTCTCACTTTTAATTGCTTTACATATCTCTTTATTATATAATTTTTGTTTGTCTCATGAATGGGTGTGAGTAAACTCCTCTGTTATGAAGCTACTAAAAATGTTGCTACTTAAAGCTAGACCTGTCAGGACGAGGAGAGAACTATCTCCTGTAGATTTGTTTATTTATAAATCAAAACCTGATGTTTAAAACAGTGGCATCTTGGTTAATATGAAGCCACTGACACAGATGACTTGTACTTTATACTCCAATGAAGAACTAACAATAGAAATGCATCTTGTCTCTGTATGGCTGTGTCCAGTATCACAGAAATATCATAGTGACAAATTAATCTCAAAGCCTATAGGGGACATGATGCAAAGAACAGAAATTAGCAGGTACTGCTAAAATGTTCCTGAATAACCCTCTAACATTTCCAGTTATGATGAGATTTATTGATCTTTTCTTAAAATAGAGTCTTCTTCAGCTGAAGTAGTTCAGACAGGCAGAGTATAAGACATGTAGAAAAAAAAACCTTCAGAAAAATTAATGTTCTCTCATCCAGCCCCACATGATTCCAGTGATAGAAAGGAGATTGACCTCATCACAAAAGAATGGAGAACTGGATGTCATTATTCAAATATCTCAAGGTATGGGTGATTAAAAAGACTTGTTAAATTAGAAGATTAAAAAAGTGGACCTATACAGCTCATTTCCGCTAATTGTCTCCGAAAAAAAAGATGCAAAGGAAACGTGAGAAGTAAAGCCAATGTAAGTTCACTGTGTTTGTGAGGTTAGCCATTTATGTTCAGAATGGTGTATTTTACATATTCCTCAAATGAATTCTCAGACCCTGGTCCCACAAGTTTTTCTTGAACAATTAATAAGGCGCTCTTTGGCATAAATTTTCCACCAGAACTTGCTCCCACACTGCTTTGGTCTCCCCTCCTCCCAGCCCCCTTCCTTGGCAAAGGCCTCTCCCTGCCACTGGCAATAACTTTGCACAACAAAGAACTGCACTGATTATCAGAAATTAGACTGGTTATAAAAAAAAGTAAAAAATAATTCTGCATCATAAAGCCTGGCTGAATTTAGGTCTTTCAAAACACTCGTTAAAACCCATTTCTTAGATCTACTTAAGTTACACACAGTTAATCAGAAAACTGTGTGCATTGCAGAATTATCTTCCCTACCTCATGTAAATTACAAATTCTTGATGTTAAAATGAACTATATCAAGCAGATACTATAAACTTTATAACTTAAAGACCAAAGGAAAATAAAATAAAAAGCCAAAAAGATTCAGTGACCATAATGCTAAATCACCAACTTTGGTTCCAAAGAAATAAATGTGATAGGATTTTGAAGAACATTTTTACTTTAATCTCCGAGCTAATAGACTGATGCTATCAACTTCTAATCCTCTGCAGCAATGTGCATTTTGTCAAACAAAGATTTACAGTGAAATTTAATTTACTCTCTGTAAATCTTTTTGGTTGTTTCTTTGTTGTCCTTTTTTTTGTTTTTTGCTTCTTGCTTTGGAGATGTGCTGGAGGTTCCAGCACAAGCAACAGATGAATTTTTGCTTTACGTCAGGGGAAGACAAAGTGATTCTATGACCTATTTAACATGCTCTTGATTAAACGCACAAATCAACAAGATCTTGCATCCTGCTGGGGTTTTTTTTCTGTTTTGGCTTGATTAGTCAATACAACAGTGAAGGACTATTTTGCTTTTCATGCTGTAATAAGAGACAAATAGATACTGCAGACCTCATCCCAGATAATGTAAATCAATTGATCTATGTCACTTTGGCCCTAAACTTCTGTTCTAATTCTCACTAGAATAAATCATGAGATTCTTTAGAGCTAAATGTGCTTTAATTTAAATTTATGAAGAACATTTGTAAGCCTCCAGCTCACTGAAATGGGTCCACACTGTCATATGACTTCACTATGACTAGGGTCCAGTTCTAGTGAACATCTCACTGGGAAAGGGCATATGTAGATGTATGTGAACATTAAAGTATTTCCCCTACTCAACTGCATAGATGGAAAATCTCTGGAATAGATTAAGTAGGTTGTAGGTGCTTTCAGAAGAAGCTATATTTTCCCTTTCCTAGCAGCAGGCAGAGAGGAGTACAAAAGTCATAAATTGGATGCTAAAACATCAGGCTTCAAAAACCATCAAGCTAAATGCAAAAAGCTTGGGTTTATTTGCTTTTGGATTTTAAAGTCTTTAGAGAGGATGCATATCATGCTGCTAAGCTATTTTCAATACTCGTGAGGCTTTAATTTAAGAATGGGGAAAAATTTGGATTAGTCACCTGAGTTCCATGGGATCTTGAAGTAGGGACTTTGTAAAGGTGAGTAAAGCAGGATCATGAGGAACGGCACAAGCCGTGACAAAAACCATCTCCCACCATCCTGCTGTCTCGCCTTTTCAGAGAGATATGGTATTATTTTAAGAGAAAACCAATGCTAAATGGAATATTTTTCTAATAATGACTATTCATGTAACTATAGATTAATTTCAAAGCGTAGACCTGATAGGGCAGGCACACTCGAATAATGGAGGATGAGCTTTGCAATTCATTTGTTCAACTGAGACATGATCCATGGATTTGTGTGTCTGAGAGGCCCTACTTCACACACATGTAAATGCACTTATGAGAGAAAGACCATAATCCCTTGCTAACATGCACAATCTGGATTGAGGCATCTGATCACTGCATCCACCTAATGTGCTTAAGTCAGCTGCTCATCCCTTTTAAATGCTTGAGAAAGTAGTTATCTAGGCAGTGCAGCTGGTTTAATTCCTCTTGTGGGATAATAAAAGTTGGTAAAGGTGAGTATTCCAAGGAAAATCTAAGCAATGCTCCTTTCATGAAGAAGATAGAAAATGTTAATCTGGGAGGGAAGGCTACTTGGGAATCTCTTCAGGTCTGTGAGTGATGTAAAGAGCATCTGTGAGAAAGAAAATATTTTGGTTTGTGAGCTATTAAATATACTATTCTACAGGTAAAGTAAATACAATTAGAAGTGATGATGAAGTTATTAGTGATGTCCGTCTGCTTTGCAGGTCAGAATCTAAAAGGCAGTAAGTGCAGCAGCTGATGAAAAATCACTCCTTAATCTTTATCAGTGGCCTCCCATAAAAATCAATTTCCTTTTCTTTTTGGAATTAGATTAAAAGGATAATTAATAGTACTGATTGCATCCCTATTCTAAATTTAGTTAACACTTACCCAGTGTAATAATGCCTCCCAGCCAGAAAAAGCTGCAGGGAAGCATTTTAAGATCACACCCCCAATGTCATGTAGGCTTTTCACTTGCAGAGTGCCCACAACACCACGGCATGGATAACAACATGCCTGTTTTCCCAGCAGAGCTGTGATGCTGCTACCACAGGCACACAGCAAATTTGCTGTGGGATTTGTTTTTCCCCGAGGACCTTGCTTAGGTCAGCTAATTAATTGCACACAGTGCCTGTAGGCAGCTAACAGCTGATAAGGAGAGATAAGGAAACAGAAAACTCTTGAGAAAAAAAGAAAAAACCAACAAAATAAAAAAAGAAAAAAAAACCACAAAAAACCCAAAAAACCCCCAACAAAAACAACCAGGCATCTAAAAGACTGTAAAAGTGGTCAAGCAACGGGCTTGTAAAGCCTACTGTCCCTCCTCCCTGACTTAGTTTTCCAAAGCCACGGCATGTTTAGTCTCAGCCCTGATAGCCTTTTCATTTCTGGACAAAGCACACACTGTCCTCAGTAGCACTGCTACATTCCCCCACAGCACAGAGATAGCTTCCTGCTGAGGTCACACGTGCAGCCAGTTAAAAATAAAACTCCAAGGTGCTTTTAAATAGCTCTGCTCGAATAGGGTGGGAGGAATCTAGATATGAAAGGACAGAAGAAAAAAAAAGTATGGCAAAACTCACAATTAGAAAAAGGAATGCAACACTAAGACTTTTACTCGTTCTGACATATTTAATGGTTTATACTTATTGTAGTTATTTCAGTGTATTTAGGTTGGGTTGATTTACACTGAGGCAAAGCTGGAGAGGCACAAAAGTTGTGATTATTCAGACCAGCTGCCTGTATGTGTTAACTGATTTTGTAAAGTTCCTGAAAATAAACTCTGTTGAAGATTTAGGTGCAAGTAGCAGTAGTGCACAAGGTGTGTCCCAAACACAGATGACATCAGGTAAAGCAGGCAAAGTAATGCTGTAAAGCATTACTTTGGCAGAAAGCTTCTCTTCCCTGCTTTAAGCTTGCCCAGAGCTGTAGTAAAGCAAAGCTGGAGCTCTGGATTCCTCTACAGTATATACACACATAAAGAAAAAGGGTTTGCTGCCGAGCACAAATTGCAACAAACAAGTCCTCTTTAGGCCTCTGAGAAGAATCACAGTCATGTTCACATCTGGGAAGAGTTTAACTGCTTGGAATGAGTTACCACAAAAAAGGCCAGCAGTAAGCTTGACAGCACAGTTAAAATTGCTTCTATTAATGTCAAAGGCATGCTGTGAAAAGTGTTCTGTGCAAGATAAGTAACACAAGTGAATGAAGTTATCCCATCTTGGTTACAGAGAGCCAGGATGATTGCTTTATTTTTACAAATAGCTATGCTTTTATTAGTATTGATTATCCTGTAAGACACTATGCTACTTTTAGAAGAGCACATCCTTGCTCCTCACAGCTTACTCACAGGGACCTTTGAGAAACGTACAGCATGTGATGAATGTACAGCTTCTTTAAAACCTGACCTTGATATCTGCACCATCTTTATGGTGAGGAGGAGCCATTAAAAATTCATTCACTCCGAGCACATTCTTGGTGTTACATCTATTTATATTAATATCTCTGCATAATTTCCTAACAAAAGGAACATTGTACAAGTACTGGGTATTTTGTTCTTCCAAAAAGAATGTTTTACTTTGTGTTCTTTCCCATGGGCAACTTGTCAAGGCAAATACTGTTCTGGAAAATGTCCACAGTCAAATCAGATGGGAGGCTTTTTAGGTATTGTCTTCACAACTTTCTTCCCGTCTTTTGATTCAGTGCAAGAATAGCCATCCTGCTCATACATAGCCAGTCACTTAGACTCCTCCTGTCCCAAGAATGTGTCAAAAAAGATCTTACTTCATAGCAGGGAGAGAACAGGGGTTTGTTCATTGTCTGAGGCCGTACCAAGAGGTGACAAGTGTTCTTTGTGCATAGTGTTTCTACATCTAAGACTTTGGGACTTTCTGTGTTGGCAGGCCCACCATACATGACAATATTTTTATGGACTGAGACAAATCCTCCAGAGACAAAATTCCCTAAATTGGGTGCCTTAGGAAAGGTAAAAGAGAAAAGGAAGCTTTTCTGCAAAACTCGCTGGACCATCACTGAATAGCAAAACACCAAATAACTTACCTGTGTCACTTTATCTTGATAAATTCATTAGAAACAGCTGGAGTGCTTTTTATTTCCTTTCTTATCCATACCTTCATAGGAACTCTACTTGTGCTGCTTAATGGGACACAGATAAAATATCCCAGAATATTAATGAAATAAAAAGAAAGACACTCACTTTTACATTCCCTACTTAGCACACAGTCTAATAAGTAACAGGGTCCCCACCAAATATTTGGATTAATTTAGATACATGCAAAGGCTTGTTTGAAGTTGTAATGAGATATCAGATACTCCCGATGCCAGAGCAGTCAGAAACCATTTAAGAAACAGTGCTTGGAGACTCGACTGTACTCCTCTTTCCTATCTGAACATAAGCCTTGCAAAAGTAAATATTCTCCCTGCTATCTACTACGTGCTGTATTTTCCAACGAGCGGCATGAGTGTCAAACACAACTAACTCAACTGGAATTCTTGGGAAAACAGCCTCTCTGGAAAGAGGGGTCCCAGAAGCAAACAGCACCTACTCTGCTCTCCCAGGGCATCAGCCAGACCTGTGCTAACACAGCTATCCTGAAATACAGAAATGAACTGGGCCTCTGCCATATGCTCCTGCTTCTTCAGCACCATAGCAAGCAGAGAATTTACTTCTTTTTTAACTACTGAAGCACACATTTAAATTTTAAATGCTTAAGTTTTGAAGTAACACTAGAAGTGACAAAGCAGAAAAAATCCCCAACTTTGGTCACTCCAGCACCATGCAAAAAAAGGAAATCTCCTCTGGCCATGCCTTTCTCTAATCTGAATGTCTCTGCCGACTCTTTCAGGGGCTGGCTCTTGGAATTACTGCTCCATGTGAAAGCGGGTGAACCACGGAGCACACTGAGAATGGGAGTAACCATGAGATTAAAGTGAGGAACAGGTTCCTGTGATTGCAGAAGAGCTCACAGTCCTTACACTTTAATGCACTTTGTACATTTTATTCAAGTCCTGTAAACGTTCCTGTTCACTGCCATTGCTCACCACACACTCCCATATCACTGGTCCTTTCCCAATCACAGAGCACACATGTCAAGAACTTCTCTCAGCTCATCTCTTGGAGATTGCTGCAGGAAACAATAACAAGGATATCAGCTGCAGGTGCCTGGACTCTTCCAATATTGTCCTGCATTCTACCAAGAGTATCTCTTCTCCCTCACAGTCTTTCTCTGTTATTGAAGTGTCTTCCCCATAGACATCACCAATTTGATAGGGAATGAAAAAGCGAGGAATTCTCCTTATTTCTCCTTGTACAAAACCAAATAAAGGAATTACCTTGCCACTGCAAAAAGCTGAATTTATCTATCTACCTTCCATTAGGAATGGATTTATTTTCACATATTAAAATGATGCTCCTGACTAAATATAGCATGGCAGCTAGTGTGCCACTACCCTTAAAAATACTAACTGTACTGTTTCCTTTAAGACTGACAGGTAATACACAGGAAAAAGCCTGCACTATTGTCAAGCATGGATCTTTACTGCATTTGAAAGTGAGTAGTATTGTTTCAGAAAGAGGCCACCTTGACCATACTGGCAACTGAAATGCTAGGTTGTGTTCAGAATAAAGATGTGCTTTGTGCTTTCACCTTCAGAGTGCTTCCCAAACATGAACCCTCCACAGAACACTTAAAAATAATAAACATACATGGTCCTCCTAAAAAGGGTGATAGAAGAGTGAAATAGAGATGGGAGAAACTTGACCTGCTCATGGCACAGCTGCAGATTATGGAAGACCTCTAAGAAAGAGTTTAGCAGTTATGCCTGGGAAAATATATTCTGTTCAACATCTAACCTCAGTGGATGAGACTTTTGCCCCCTTCCTACACACCCTTCCATCATATTTCTTGATTTGACTGTGACATCAGCTCTCTAAATGACTGTGATAGGCATCTCCTTGCATAAAACTGGGTAAAAAAAGGCATGTGGATGTGGCACTTGCTGATAGGAATTAATGCTTTCAGCACCTCTTTCAGACTCCCATTTCATTGCACAGAATTGGCTCCACAAGATACTACCAAAAATAAATGTGACAAGAACGTTTCAGCATTCCTTAATAATGAAAATATTAAAAGAGTGTTTCAGCTTGCCACAAATTCTTTTCCTACGTACTTTTGATAATCTTTGTAAAATCAGGCAAATTGAACTTCCAGTGCAAAATCTCAAGTTGTCTCTTACTCTTCTCCCAGGCCCTCTTTGGGAGGGGGACTAGAAGTCAAATTGAGGCTCATAATACTCTAAATGCTTATGGGTTTTGTGTCACTTGTTTGGTGCACTCCTTTTGTAAAGCCTTTCTCTCTCTTCTCTACTGTAAAAACAGAGGGTGTAGTTCTGATCCCTTCCATCTCAAAAAGGGTATTTGAGATTGGGAAAGGTAAAGATGAGGGCACTAATGCTGATCAAAGACACGATGAGACTTTTGTAAAAGGAATAACCAATTTGACTCTGACTTTTTGGCATGGAAAGCCAAAGGGATGCTACAGGTCCACAGAAGTCCTGGAGAGGGTGGGCAAGGACTGATGCTTCAACACAAATTTCAGGCAACCCCCTGGGCTGGAATTACGTGGAGGCTGGAGGGGTACCGTGTTAACATAGCTTGAATGCTTGTCTGATTGTTAAGCTAACCTTAGCAGACCCTAAGACTCCCTGTTGTGCATAGGATATTTGATTCACTTACAGACATAGCTGATATTGCAAGGAGAGAGCAGGCAAAGGAGGGGGTCCCTTCCTGCAGAAGGAAAAACTTAGCATGATCTGCCTTTGCTGGGCTGTAACCCTGCCTGGAGACCTGGGGAATAGCATGGCCTTAGTTGGAGCTGATGGGTCAAATTTGGGCTGCTGACCCCTTGCAGAAGATGCTCTCTGGGCTAGGCGACATCTCTGTGAAGGTTTGGGGCAAGATCATGTTGTAAACAAGCTGCAGGGAGTTTCTTTCTTACTGTATCTGAACAACTGTGGTTTTGCTTAAATGTTGGTTGTAGCAAGTATCCCATCAATAATCTACCTGTGGCTCTCAAGTCAAAACAAAGATACCTTCCTAATGCACTACATAAGGCATTTCTAACCTACAAAGAAATATTCAGCAACACTGACTTCATCTTGCTGTGCCCATATTGATTCTGAAGCAAAGCAGAATGTTTTGAAGCCAGACCAAGGCTTCAAAGGATATTACTCTATATTACCTCGTGCCTGTTTCCTTCATGACAATATCAAGGCTTATGTTTTGCCTGATTGATTCCAGCTGATAGTCCTGACATACTGCAAAAGAAATTGCAGGCTTTAGATTGTGAGAATGACCAAGCAGACCTCAGCATAAATTAGGAACTGACTACGAGTTGTTTTTTTTTACCGTGGAAAGAATACATTGCAGCATCAAACACTGAAAGATGCAGTAGGCACAATGCAGTCCCTGCACAAGCAGGACACTCAAAGAGCTTTGAACCAGCCAAATAATTTGGAGGTTAAAGATTTAAATAATTGTGTTAAACTGGGGGAAAGAAGGCCTAATAGCATCACTAAAAATGCACTAACAGTAAACAAAATATCACTAAGTCACTAAATGCTGATCTTTGCCCAGAAACTCAAAGCCAGCTTGGTGCTGAAAGGTGTCTATTTCCTTCAGGTCCCTCTTTTAACCTGTTTGGAATAATAAGGTCTTCATTCAATTTATCTAAGTCTAAATAAAGGTATTTATTTTTAGAGAACTATCAACCAGCCCTTGGCAAACCTGTGCTTCCCAAGGAATCCAGGGAAAGGATTTCCTCTGCTGGCCCTTAGTTTAGGAACATGGTGACTCCCAGGAACTGCAAGATGGCAAGACTGAGCGCATTTAAGTAAATACTTTTTTTTTTTCCTAGCATAAAGGTAGTGCTTTGGTTTAAGACAACAGAGAACAACACACAGTGGGCCACCTTCTGAACAAAACCTGCATGAAAAAGAGTCAGATAAACTTTCCTGAGTTCACTTCATCTATCAGAAAAAGGAATCTAAACCGCCCTGCTTGCACTGGAGGTGTGAAACAATATGCCTTTGAAACAGAGGACCAAAAAAATGAAACACAGAACAGAACTCTGCTTGAAAACAAAGTGAAAATAAATCAGCAGTGAATGGATTAGCTTCAGATCAGACTGCCTGGAGCAGCCTGATCTGGAACAGCAGAGCACTCAGGGCTTGTGTTTTTTAAATTAGTTTTAATAAATAGAATCAATAGCTCAAATTATGAAGAAGAACAAAAGCACAGATCAAATCGATCAAGGCTGTAGCTTATCATTATAAGCCAAGGGGTGTCTTCTCTTGTCTGAATGTGATAAGATGGCAAAAGAATCCACTTGCAGCTTTTCAGTATCTCTCCCAGAACAGCTGTACACAGAGCTGGATACTGAAAATACTCCAGGTTATCCAAACATAAACACAGACTCCCTTTCCTTTTCCCCAGAAGGAAAAATCAAACCCAAAATAATAAATAAAAGCCAAAAATAATCCTTTTTTCCTTTTTTTTTTTTTTTTTTTTGCGCTTGAAGATAAATGCAGAATTTTACATAGAGGGCAGAACTAAATAGATAAGCAAGCACCAAGTATCCTGCATTTTATACAGGATTTAATTCTCAGGTGAAGAGATTCCAGGTCAGATCCCTGGAAATGTGCTTTTTCCAAGAAGCAGGTCAGGAAAGGGTGTTGGAGAACACTCAGAAGTTCTCTCTAACCCCAGTGCTCAGCAGAAGGTTATCCATGGGAGGGGAACAAGGGAGGTGCTATTAACTTCAATCGGGCTTTGGGAAATGGGAGGGGATAGATGCACACAGGCACCTTGTTTTCCCCTTTATGCTTTTTGTTTGCTTAGCTGGTTTCTTTTTTCCAAAGGGACTTTGCTCTGAGAAGCTGGAGTGTTTATTAATGGGAGGACCTGGTCACTGAGGCTCCCCTTTCATCACAGGGGTTTTATCCTGAACACTCCAGCATCAGCTCTGAAGAGAAAAATTAAAGCACTTAAACACCCCCCACCTTTTTCCCCCTCCAATAAAACTTTTTGTTACATTTAAGCCAAGTACAAACTACACAGTTCTGAATTTATTTTATCAAATAGAGTAAAACTGAAGAGGTTTTTGACACACTCTGGGAGAACACCCTAGCTGTGTGAGAACAATGCAAGGTGCTGATAACCTCTGCTAGCTCCCATTCATCCTCAGGTTAAAAAGCTGGCATCAGTTATGTGGGCTTTGTGCTCATGTAGAGCACATAAGAGTCTTTTTCATTGTTGTGGTTGAATTATAGATAAACAGCAGAAGAGGAATAGTAATCTTGTAATAATAGAATATATGACAGGTGTACTACTGAAAGTCATTCACATGCTCCAGTAGTGAGCATGGTTCAAAGCCTATCTGGAATAGACTTCCATCTTGCTAATAAATATTCAGAGACTTTATAGTCTTCAAGGACTTAGTATTGAACATCTGACAGGAAATTCAGTGTAGATCCATAAACATTTTTTATTATATTTCGATCTGAAGTAGATTTGTTAATGTTTATAGCAAGCAGTGCCTTTGCCAGAAGACACAGAACTTTCCTGGGCAAGTACCCAGTGGTTAACTTCAAGTCCAACAAAATAAACAAAATACCAATTATGATTCAAGTGTAGTGTAATTTATTTTCTATTCAGTGAGGAAGAATTGATTTTCCCAGCAGTGTCACTTACACTGTAATGATTATTGCACATAAGACAACTTAAGAAAATGATGGAAAAACAAATTAGATGGGCTGCAGATCGTTGGCTTATCTCAACTGCTCACCTTGAAGACGGAATTAGGGAAACATGAGATAGAGTACCGGATGTCAGGGTACTTAAAACCTCTGTTCTCCTTCCACCTCCTTGATGTCTCATATTAAAATTAAAAAAAAAACAACAAACCAACATTTCCAGCAGGGATGAAACAGCACATCTTGCCAGTCTGAGGCTGTCTGCTAAATTAAAAACAATGATAACTTGCTGTGACAGAAGGTAATTAAAGGGTATAAGTTGTATAAGAACTTGGCTATTTCTAATCCTCTCATTTAATTCTAAACATCCATTCATGAGTCACACGAGAAAAACGTTGCCACGACTCCTTGGCTTCTGTTAGCTGACCCTTCAGTGCTGATGGCCAAGTGCTAAAACAATGCAGTAAAAGACTGGGCCCAATCTTACGACACAATCTAATGGAAATCAATAGGAATTCTTCCACTGATTTTTCAATATGTATTGGACAGACAATTTATTGCATGCAGAAACCTGAATAATGGGAACAGAGGTTAACCAATCAGTGGTGCAGTGATAATCTCTTCATGCTGAGATGGAATTGTCCCAGTCAGAGTTTCTAACAAAAAAAATGAGTTGGCCTCACATTCTTCTCCAGCGACATCCACAATCAGCCAACATTCCGTACATTAAGTGCTGCACATCTTATCTAGCTGATAGAATTTGCTGCAAGATGCTTGGTTAACCATGTTTGGTTTAGCTTAAGGGCAAGCAAAAATGACAGTCAGCATCAACCACTAAACCTGAAATGTCTCTGCAAAGTTTCACACTTACCCTTCCAGAATCATTATGTGTTCCCTCAGATTTATTTCAAAGGTCTGCATCATCACTCTACTCTAATTGCAGCTTCCTTGCAGAATCTTCTTTTTCCATGTTTTACATGGCAAAAAGTCTTTTAAGTTTCAAAGACAAATTGGCCTTGCAAAGAAATGTGAGAATGCATGGATTTTGTAGCTGATTACTTCGTCAAGAAAATGTGCTGCTAATTTATGCCCCTTGACCTGTTGGGTGAGATTCAGTGCTTGTTATTTCAGCCCTTTTGATTATTTCACCTCAATTGCCAACCACTTTTTTTTTTTTTTTTAAATATGACATTCGTATCTATTCTTGCAAATAGATTGTTCAAAGAGTAGGTATGATCACAGTCATTCTCTCTCACTTTCTCAGATTAAGGAATGCTTCTGGCAATGAGAAAATGAATATTTGTTCTGAATTTGACATTTGTAAAGGATGTTTATTTCCAAGGGCTTTGTTTATAAGGCTGCAGTGTTTAAAAGAATATTCTCTGCTGCTTTTGGACTCCCTCTCCAGCCCCTTCCCCAGATCCATTGCCTTTCTCTGGAGTGTCTCCACCCTCTCAATGTCTTCCAGGTGTGAGGGGCCCAGAACTGGACACACGTGTGGCCTCAACAAGTACAAGGGGGACAATCACTGCTGGTCCTGCTGGCCACACTATTCTTGATGCAGACCAGGATGCCATTGGCTTTCTTGGCTACCTGGGCACATGCTGGCTCATGTTCAGTGCTGTCACCAACACCCTCAGGTCCTTTCCTGCTGAGCAGTTTCCCAGCTAATCTGCCCCCAGTCTGTAGCTCTGCATGGGATTGTTGTGGTCTAGGAGCAGGAGCAGCACTTGGTCTTGCTGAACCCCATACTGCTGGTCTCAGCCCATCTATCCTGCCTGTACAGACCCCTCTGCAGAGCTTCCTGCCTCCAACACTCCCACACAGCTTGGTGTCATCTGTGATCGAGGGTGCCCTTGATACCCTCATCCAGATCATCAATAAAGATATCCAGCAGGACTGGCCCAACACTGAGCCCTGGGGGGACACCATTAGGCACCTACTGGATGTGGCACCATTCACCACCCCTCCCTAGGTCCAGCCAGTTCTTAAGCCAGTCAAGAGTGCTCCCATCCAAGCCGTGGGCTGCCAGCTTTTCCAGAAGAATGCTGTGGGAGACAGCATTAAAGACTGTACTGAAGTCCAAGCAGACCATATCCACAGGGTTTGCCTCATCCACTAGTTAGGACACCTGGTCATAAAAGATCAGGCTAGTCAGACAGGACACGCGTTTCCTAAAGCCCTGCTGACTGGGCCTGATTCCTTAGTTATCCTGTATGTGCTCACACTGTGAGCACTTGTGATCACACTCAAGATAATTTATTCCATAACCTTTCCTGGCACTGAGAACAGGCTGACAAGCCTGTGGTTTCCTGGATGCTATTTCCAGCCCTTCTTGTGGATGGATGTGGCACACTGTGCAACCTCCAGCTGTCTGGGACTTCCCTGGTTAAGCAGGACTGATGGTAAATGAGGGAAAATGGCTTGGTGAGCCCTTCCACCAGCTCCCTTGGTGCCTTTGGGTGAATCACACCTGGTGCCAAGACTTGTGAGTTTCTAGGTGGCCCAGCACATCACTAATCCTCCTGGATCAGAGGGGGTCTGTTTTCTCCTCATCCCTGTTTACCATGTCAGGGGGCTGGCTACCTTGAGGAAAACTGGTCTTACTGTAAAAGAGGCAAAAAAGAAATTAAGCATCACAGCCTCTTCTTCATCCTATATAGTAAGCATTGGAAATATAGAAAGCCACAACCAAAATATTTTCTGCACTTTGTGTATGCTTTTTGATTTTCCTATCTCCTTCACTCAAGGGTAATCTTCTAAGGCACACAGATGTTTTGGCTGATTTTCCTTTATCTGGCAGAAGTAGCCTCTCAGTGAGTATTGCTATTTCAGCATGGAGATAGCAGGGAATGATTAGTGATTGGTTTGACACTGTTTTCTTTCTGGAAAGAAAATGGAAAGAAATGTATTTTACATCACCACTTCTTCAATAAGATCAGCAAGGGCAAAGACCATTCAGACGACCATGCAAGCTAAGCATAACTTGGAAAGCATGCTCCTAGGCAGGCTGGCAGAGGAAAATGGGCAGTAGCTTCTGTTAGGCAGCTGCTGAAATACAGACACTGAGGCTGGAAAAGACCTTCCTCTAGGAGGAATTCAAAGCCACAGAGAGTCCTACACTGATGCTATAGTTGATGTCGAAGGTGAAATTGAGACCTCTACTTAGTTTGGGTGCCCCTTTTTCCTTCTTTGGGCCATTTTTAGAAATGCATTTGGCATCTCATTGAAGCTCAAGGCTTCTGGGACTTTTGGGTTTCTAGGATTGAGAGCCATCCTGAATCACTTGAGTTCAGACTAACAAAACTATGTTGCTATGCAACATAGGCTGAAGCCCAAAGCTGTTCATAAAAGTAGGCTACCAGCATGTGGTGTTTTATGGAAATCTATAAACTCCTTTATACAATGGACATTGTTAAGATGTACTCTAGCTGGCAAGTTAGGCTAATAAAAATAGCAGTCTGCCACCCCACCAGATCAGAGGTTAAGAAGCTTCCCGTGGAATGTAGAAAATCTTCAAGGAGACGCAAGCAGGAGCTTCTGAGGCACCCCTTGCCTCATTGCCTATTTTAGCTGATAACCACGGTGTGCACTCAGCCTGGAGGACACTAAAGAGATGAATCCACACCTAGAACCAAGGCCGGCTCCTGGCAGCCTGACACAGAGGGTGAAAAAAAAGCAAAATCTTTCAAAGCCTTGAACAAAGACCCCGTCTCCCTGATTTCCAATGCCGCCAGAGCCTCTCTTCCAGACAGTGTCCACGCCTCTGACAGACAAACAAAATGGCAAAGCCTGAGCTAGGGGTGGTCCACAGCCCTGAGGCTACAAGCTGTCTCCACCAGACCAGGGCATCAGTACATCCAAGGGCAAGCACTCCTCAGTGGGAATTTCATGGAGACTGCTGGCTCCATGTCCAGCCTGTACAGTGCTCTGTTAAGCTCTGGATGGACATACTCCAGTTTCTAGGGTAAAGTGTTCAAAACCCAGCGTGATGTCTGGGGTGTGGGCCCAGGCAGTGTGCTCGGCCACACGGACATAATACGGCAATAACTTGCCGAGAAGTGAAGGAAGTCAAAGAAATACTGTTTTTTATATGAATACTGCAAATATATATTTTAAAATTCCTGTAGATGCAACATTCATGTATTTGTGAAGATCTTTAGCTAAGGAGAAATATACAGAGAGCAATTAAACTCATAAAAGGGTGAAAACCTTCCAATTAGTGCTCCATAGGCAGCCCTACTGACCATAACAGAGCCAACAGTTAGCCATAATTGAAATACTCACAAAAATCTCCACCTCAGCTGTCTTTAAATTACTGACTGTAACACTACTGTGAAATGCTGTTCTTCTAATACAGTGACAGAAACTGATACAATAAAAGTGCAGAAATGAAGAAAGTGGAAAAGGTGATGATGCAGATGTACCAAGTGAATAAAAATGCATTTGAGGGAAAAAACCCTGAAACTTTACGCCTCACTTGACATTAAAAAATAGTAGAGTTATAACTTTCTCTGCTGAGAAATAGTTATTAGAAACAAAAACTAATATGCAAGAGGTAATTTTTTTGTTTGCTATTTGGAAAAGGGAAACATTTTGCCATAGGAGAACAGTCTGGTGAATAAGGTGGGGTTAAGCCACTGGGTTAAACCCTGTACTCTTGGGAAATTGTTTGTCTCTTGCAACCTATAGCTTTGCTATTACTATAATGGATAAAATTACATTTACATACTTACCAGGAATGTTGTGAAATCTGTTAATATTTATAGAAAGCTTTGTGAGCCCTAAGACAGTCTTATCAATTCCATGTGGCCCCTCAAAACAATTAAAATCCCCCCTAATAATTTAAAATAAATGCAAACTTTTTTTTAACCTATTTCATGTGTGCTTTCAAAAACGCCCATTTTATTGTTGCCCACAGTGGTTTCCTGTCTACTGCAATAGCACAAAGTCCTGAATCTGCAAATATGTGCAGACAGGTACTTTCACACCTGCAATTTGTCCCACTGGGAAGCAGTGGAGCTGCCTGGGCAAGCAATTAGGATGTGTATGAATGCCTGTGGAATCAGACCCTGGATTTTCTCGTAGGGTATTCCCTCACAGGGGCTACTAATGCTGATTTCAAAGGACTGGAGAATGAGGTCTGGGCTTCATCTGCCATGGCAACAATATACTGCAGATAGGAAATTACAGCTCGTGGGATTCAGATACAGCAAGTATTTCCCCAAACCAGTAATTCCACCTAGAGAGAATTGTTCTTCCAAGGCATTTCTTGGTCTGCTGTCATTTTCTAGCACAGTCTGTGCTTCTTTTATGACTCTTCACTTACCAAAAATGAAAAGCAAAAATTTCCATAGCAGCGCTGTTGGCCAAAGAAAACTTTGGGGAAAAGAGAAGTTTTTTTAGCATCAACCCACTGTCTTTCCATGGGTTTATATCCCCTCTATTTATACCTTGCTTGTTCAGAGATTTATGTGTGTCTATAAATATTCCTGCTGGGAGGCTGGACTCCAAGGAAAGACTCTTCAGAATTGATTGCTTCCCAGTAGTTATCACGAAGGAAAAAAAGGATTTGGCTGATCTGTGCTCCTTTTTTTTTAAAGCTATGGAGACACTGGAGACACCAGAGAAAGCAGCACAGGTGGTGCTTCCACTGCAGGAGACAGATGTGCTTTCTTACCTCAGTGAATATCTGTGGCTCTCACAGTCATGAACGTTTCCCATGGAATAGGATACCCACTTTTACAAAGGGCCTGGCCCTCAAAAATGCCTATTGGGCTACTAAAGGCAATAGCCTAATGTGTTTATACTATGTGATGGTACAAGTGAAAAAAAGAAATCAAAGCTTAGCCTGAAGGTAAGCACCGAAATCCAAAGCTCTCAAAGCCAAGTGTAGGCAGGACTGTTACACCAGAGATTATTTCTAAGCACAAGACACAGCACAGAATATGAAACCATTAAGAGGCTTTCAAAGGTGTGTTCAAAAGAAAACCATTATAAAATTCGGAACCTGCCTATGTGACAATCCTTTTCAGTGAAGAAAACCAACCTCAAATAACCACGTATCACTTCTTCCCATCCTGTGCTCCTGGTTTTGGGAAAAAGGGACGGCAGAGGGTCCCTCCTTCCATTATTACTCTCTCTCACCTTAGCCTGGGCCCTTTTAGGAGTAACAACTATAGATCCATGCTGCTGTTTTCCAATCTCATCCTCTTTGCCCAGAGCCAAACTGGTGGAAGAAGAAGTTAAGGACAGAGACCCTGTGCACATACACAGGTATGTGTGGACACACTTCTTGGGGTAGGATCTAGTTTTGGGGTAAGAGGGAGGGAAGATGTCTTTATAACTATCCCAAAGTTTTACGTTTAGAACATAAATATAGGACACCAGAAACTCTCCTGAGAAAAGCAGCACCAGCTTCTTTTCCCATCTTCACACAGTCCATCCAGTTCTTCATTGCATGCTACTATTTCAAATTAAAAAAAAAATCTTCTGATCTTCATTTGAAAGTATATTCCCCCCTTACTCCACTCTCAAACAAAAGATGAATCAAACACTGAAAACTTGGACATTTTCCCCACTGCATATTTATGCACATGGTGTTTTTGGAAAATCACTGAAGATTCACAGATTCCTGACTAATAAATATTTACAAATTAATTCCAATTAACTGTCTGTATTTGGACAAGGATTCATATCAGAAAGTACATCCTCATGTATGTGGATATGGGGAAACTTTATGTTGATAGGACCATTCTCAGAATCTTATTCCATAGACATTAACAAAACAGAATTTCCGGGCAAATATGCTAAAATGCTGACTAGTAATAGCATTCTTGAATAGATAAGAGAGTGAGCAGAGCTGAAAGCTTCAGCTTGCAGCTCACCTAGTGGGTATATGCTTAAAATTGAGGCTGTCCTGTCTATAGGAAGATCTGAGTATGCTACATTTAAGGATACAGCATTATTTAGTTAGTCCAAGCAAAGAGGGAGGCTCAGCAAGCTCAATATATTTATGAAAAGCAAGGATTCGTTCAGCTGAGTTGGGTTGGAGGCTGTTTTTGTTTCACTCAGACACATATCTCCCTCTGCATATAATAACAGTCTGTAAATTCTCTTCTAGCTACCCAGGAGCAAATGATTGTAGGTGGCTTGATAAGGTAATGGGAGATAAAAAGCATCCCTACCTTCCAGGCTGAGCTTCTAAAAGACTTAAGAGTTGGAGAAAAACATCAAGCAAAAGTAAACAAACCACAAGTTTTTCTGACCCTAGACCCTCAAGATCAAAGAAATTACACCTAAGTAAATGGCAGAAATTGGGCTCTTTATTATAGTGTATGTGAGACAATTAGAAGAAATCCATGCTTGGTCTGACCTATAATTTGAAATAAGCTTTATTTTAATGACTTAAATTTCCTTGCTAATAAGAGCAGCCCAATCAAACTACAGGCAAAGTGTGTGAAATAATTTACAGATTTTGTCTGAAAAGGTCAAGGTTTTAAACAAAGCAAAGTGGCTTTTCCTACCAGCGTGCTTGCCCCTCACTGTGTAAAAGTAATAAACTACTATGAAAAATAATACCTGTCTTTTGTGCCCAAACTATCTTGTTTACTGAACACACACATACACACAGAGAGACACACACACTCATTCCCAATCAGCTGCTGCCAAAATGAACAACACATGGCTGAGAGAGGTTCCCATTGCCAGATGGTGAAAATGAACAGAGTTCTTTCCACTGAAGTTAATGAAGCTATGACAATTTAAATTAACTGTGAGTCTACCCCAATTATCTGTTAACTTGCCTGCACAAGGACTTGGGAAAGTTAAGCAGAAAGAACTAAACTGCCAACAAGAGAGGGAGAGTGAGGCATGTTGAACTCTGCACGGGTTTCTTTGGCTCCTCAGTTGGGTGTCTCACAGGTTTGCTTATTTTTCTTCAGCAGATATCTCTGCTTGGCTTTGCAGGACCCCCTCCTGCACACAAACTGCTGGAAGTTAGAGCAGCTCTCCCTTTGGGATGTATATTCTTACTTAGCACCTCTCCTCTGGGCCATTCTTTTCCTGTTTTTGTGGCACTCCTCATCCACTCTCTTCCACTGTCACACTTGTTAAACTCTCACAGTGACATGTCAGCCTGAGGAGACCCCCCAGCATCTGCAAAGAAAACCCTGGAGGTGCATAGCAGACTTGCTTCTGCTGGCTTATCAGGTGACATATTTTATGTGTGACACTCTTCCAGAGGAATGTGATTTGCAGCTTTTAAAAACACATCTCACTGGGGATCTCTTCTTCAGAAATCATCTCAGAAATGTATCTGGGATTATCAAGTATTTGAGAAACTTTTTTTAAATTTCATTTTTTATTTAAGTTGCATGGCCTGGGATATTGAGGGAGATAATAAGCTTTACTATTCAAGACTGCGATGCTGAAATGAATCTGCTAAGTATCTGATCTAGGAAATTATGAACTCAAATTCCCAAGATGCCGTTTATAAACCTGAGGACCTGAAAGCACAACTGCATGGACAAATACAGGGATAACAGGTGAACTGTCCTGGCTTGGCAGCTCTTACAATACAGCAACTTGTTCCCTGCTGTCAGAGCACGAGTGGCAGCCACACACATACTCCTTTCTGCATCCTTTCTTCATAAATACACTGAGCTCCCTATGTAAGGGATGGGAAGGCAGCTCATTGAAGCTGAGGCTGAACCACACAAGCACTTTAATGTCACTCAAACTCTTGAAAGCATTTCCCTAGAGCCCTGACTATGCTCTGCTCTCCCAGCTAGCAGTAGTCATCTTTGAGTGATACTCAATAGGATTCCCTGTGCCAAAGTGTCCCTGCATGGGATGAGAAATGGAGTTAATACATTTTAATATTAGACACGAGAAGGCAACAAAGTCTGAAATTCAGTGTTTTACTTCTGCAGAGTGAAAATTGATGAGTTGTAAGAAACTGTCGTAAGGGGAGTAAATGAAGCTAGGAAATCATCTATACTGTTGAAGTGTTTAGCCTAACATAGCATTCAGAGCAAAGGAAATTAACTGCTGCGTGACACCAGTGAATTCATGACTCCTCAAATCTGCTTAGTGATTCATGTTCTCGTTGGAGAAGTAAAAGATAGACCTCCATCCTACTTTGCAATGTCCCCTAGGCTTACCAGTTTCTCAATTTTTACCACACTTTAGTTTAAAACTACTAATTTCAGATCTTAGTAGCGATTTTCTTTCCTCAACACTAACTTTGGTATTTAGCAGATCCCATCTCGTGAATAACATTACTGTCAAACTCTCCTGGGATTTTAACTAAATTCATGACTTGAATGGGGAGACACACAAGATGAAGACACCATATTTGAGACAAGAAAATATATCTCCTAAAAATTACTACTTAAATCTTCCAAACATTTTAGAAAATAATTTATTATTATTTCATTCAGTAGGCACATTTTGATTCTTTGCAGGAACTGAAGCAGGACATATCTAAAACGTCTAACAGGGGGGCTTTATTTCAAGATATGGAGCCCATCAGGCCAGGAGCCCATTTTGCCTGGTTTCAGATGTGTGGGGATATGACACAGGCTGGTTTGTGTGTGTGTGTGTGTGTGTGTGTGTGTGTGTGTGTGTGTGTGTGTGTGTAAAAGAGACTACTGGAAAAAACCGACTTTATACATTGACAGAATCTCTCTGTAGCTGACTCCAGTGAAGGGCATCAGCTTGGTACCCCCCCAATACTGCATGCAAACAAAATCAAGTCTTGGCTTTCAGTGTTTCCCTGCAAAAAGCTCAGTGATTTAGCAAGTCATTAAATTTTAAGCTAATGCACATTTGTTTCAAAGATATATTTTATACATACATACATATATATATACACACACACAGCTGTACATCTTCAGACTTGGCCATACCCCTCTCATACATGCATCAAGCTGCAGACTCTGTAAGTAAGGTGAGAGCCACGTGCAAGAATTTATTTGTAACATCAAGAATAAGCCAGCAGAGTACTGCACTGCAAAGCAGCTTCCATTGTGTGATAACTCCTTGTGTTCAAAAGCTTCTGAAATGGAACATTTCTGTAAAGATATACATTTGGTCATTTATACCAGCCAAGATCTGTCCTGCTGAGTTTATTATCTTTTTGTGTAATTTTCTTCTGTTTCTTTCTCTTCCTCTCTTATGATCTATTTCTTTTTATCCTCCAAATTAAAATGTCAGATACAGAATCCGGACTAAGCATTGGACCACTGCACTGATATACAGACAGAAATCTTACAGCAACTCTCTTGCTTTCTCTTTCAAAGCAGGAACTGAACATAAATTCAGGAAGAGAATAATGTAACCCTAACGGATGCAAAGCTGGTTTGAATTAAAAACTAAAATAATTTAAAAGGCTTTAGTCAGTATGTAATATGTTCTTAATATGCTCTGCTGCAAACATTCTCTTCTCATTCCTGAAAAATGTGGGTTTATTGATTAACTGTATGATTAACCACCACAACACAGAGAGTTCAAAGCTTCATGGGTCTTCATTGCCCGAGTTTACTTTATCCTCTCACACCTTGCCTTTAAGTTAAGGTCAGTCCATCAGTATAAACACCCAAGCAAGAAGTGTAGCTGTTTTCAGGTTTCAGTGTAATTTCAACTCTGAGTGTGAAAGAATAATAAAAAAAAAATCCTAATTGCAGCTGTCAGTAACAGTGTTGCAGCTACAATTCACATCATTTGCAGCTTCAGTCGCTGGGAAGCACATCTGACTCAGAACATAACACAGGACTTGCTATTTCTAGGCAGCTGATGTTTTAGTGCTCAGACATCTACTCAGCCTTGACTTGATAGTATAAAGTAAATATCCTTGAGCAATTGTACAAAAACACCTATGCAGCAAGCAAGTAAAAAACCCTGCTGTTTATAGTTTGCAGATGCTTGGGAGAAAACACTCTATATAACATACCTCTAAACTGCTCTGACAATAGCTGAACTGCCTCCTAGAATCATGAAATCACTAGAGGTGGAAAACAAGCTCCTAGATAATTGAGTCCAACCATGAAGCCAGCACCACCTTGTTCACCACTAAACCATGTCCCCAAGTGCCACATCCACAACACTTGAAAGGATGGTGATTCCACCACTTCCCTGGGCAGCCTATTCCAATACCTGAAGACTCTTCCAGAGAAGAAATTTTTCTTAATATTCAACCTAAACTGCCCCTGGCACAACTTGAGGCCATTTCCTCTTATCCTGTTACTTGGTGCTATTCAAATACTTCCAAGACCTCAAATAAATGAAATCTTGCTGAATACTGATGATGGATTACAAAACTCAACACTGGATGTTAAGGCTAGAATAGATCTTCAAGGAGAAAACTGTGCAGTTGTTACTGAGTCTACTCCCTCCCCTCTTCCCCCAAGGCAATTAATTGGTAATACTTGACAAAGGTGAGCCTCTGGTTTCTAGTGGATTGACTCCAAAGTTTTAAGTCAGAGCCATCTCTCAGGCATTTTGGTATCTATAAAAAAATACCAGGCAAAGATTATAAAGCAAAACAGCTAATAACTACAGCTTCCTCTGTAAACACTCAGAATGTGTCAGCTGCAGACTGCTTGGAAATTTGCAAAAAGCAAGGTACAAACCAAGCTGTAATTATCCTCTCATGAGGTTTTGGCCTGTAAGTGAAAAAGTAGATGTGGCAGAAATTAGAGTGATGAAAGCCTGTGGATTCTGATCCCTGCTCTGTTTCCACAAGGTTAAGTACAAAATGAAATCACTCACGGTAAGAGGCTATCCCTTTGCAACACCCTTGCTAAAGCAGATGCCAATCCAGCCAGGATCAAACCCCTGTCTCATGCACCAAACTGCAGAGCTCACGTTTCCTTTGGAGCCTAAGCTCTCTCTGTTGGGAAGCCAATCACAAAGAAAACCCTCATGGCAGCATGAGTTCAGGACCCACCTTCAAACACTAAAAAACAACAGCAATTAAAAAAAATCTGCAACGGCAAAGAGATAATTGCTAGTGAGGGCCCAATTTTTACCTTTATCATGGGTTTTCCTGCCAAGTGTCAGAGCTGGCTGCCACATACCAGTATCCCAACTTCAGACACAGCTGTAGTGAAATAGAAACACAGCTTGAAGCTGAGCAGGCTCCTGTTCTCACGTTAAAGCATCCACCAGTAGGCTATTCAACATTTTAAAGGCACTTGGGAAGGACTCTAAGATAACTTAGGTAAGCAATCAAGATCATGTAAGGGAAGGTGAAGAGCTGTAAGTGTACTGAAGAAACGCTCTCCTTTATATTAAATAAAAACAAACTGCATCCAGACTCCCAGAATGAGCCCTTAAGTGAAAAAAGTACCTTGCAGGAGCTGTATGTAGCAAGAAGTCTCTGCTTGTGTCCTGTATAGACACCATGGTCTTCTGTGCTTAAGTTGGTGCACTGATTTAATAACCCTTTTCACTCATTGAGACGTTTTGAGAAAACATAAAGCAAGATTTTTCTGCTACCAGGAGTGAACCTGCAGTGTCATCTGGAGCAGTAAAACCTATTTTAGTCACCTGAATCACCCCACTGGGCACTCAGTGGAGAGATGCAGAGGAAAGCACTTTTCTAAAGTTCCTCTTTGATCCTGAAGGAAAAATCTAAGATTTATTTGTCACTTGATAGCTCTTCAGCTAATGTATCTAGCTTTGCTAATGCCAAGGTTTGGTATATTCAAAGCTGCTCTAGGCAGTTTCCAAATTTTTGAGGCATGCTGAAATCATTCCCAGGGCTATGCTGATGGAATGGGACCTGAATTACCTACTGAGAAACCAAAAGTTGGTTTATTTTGAAAAAGTGAGAAGAGAGTGAAGTTGAGAGATTCTAACTCCAGTATTTACACAGCACTGGCAGAAGAAAGGACTTGTTTGTTGTTTTCAGTCACACTAATGTTACATACTGCCTGTTTTAGAGAATAACATTCACTCGTGCTAAGAACCCACAGATTAGGATGCTCAACAAACTCTTGAGAAGTTAACAAGGAGAGAACAAATCCCATTTTACTAACAGGTGCTTTTCAGCGATACTCTACTTCTTTGCAGAAATAATTTAAAAATGCTTTTGCTTAATCCCTAGAAGGCAGACCTTAACTGTGTAATCTAAAGAAACAATCAAAGCAAAATTAAACAAAATTAGCCGTATATGCCTGGAGCACAGTTCACTCAGGATTTAGATGACCTAAATCACAGATGGATTAGTTTTTCCTCTAGTTGTGAGAATGATTTAAACTTTTACTGACCTTTTGTGGTTAATTCAGACATTTCTCTCAAGTTTTCACTGCAGTCTGCTTAGTCGGTGAGCATAACAACTCCTCCTTCTGAACAAAACAAAACTTCTGCCCTAGGAAAACTGTGGCACAATAACCATGGCTATACTGCGGTGTGTAAAACTGGCATGGGGTATATTTTTCTACCTAGTGACACATCATTCTTCATTGTATTCTCACTTCAAACTTGCCACTCCACTTATTAATCAAAGGCTTTACCCAGGATTACTCCTTTTGGTTTTGCTTTAGGTTGTAACAATCCCAGATGTCTGTGGGGGTGTTGGCAAAGGGTGATATAACTTGCCTTAAAACTATTAAAAGGAAAACAATCACTTACAGTTACATACTTGCCATTGCGCAAACTCCTTTGCTTGCCTGTGCTACTGACACAGAAAACAGCTGCCACACACTATTGCTCACATTACTTTTATGAAAAACAGTAAGAAACTTTAAGATAGACAAAACCCCTCCTCTATCTTCACGTTGTTCACTCCCTCCAACCACAGCCACACTGCTCCTCTGCTGGAGGAGGATCCCTCTCTGAATGTTTATCAGAGTCCTTTCTGCAATGCCTTTGAGATTTCAAAGGGAAAACATTAAGTTGCTTCTTCACAAACAAGCACAAACCTTTGGAAAGCTCCTGCAGTACAAACAAACACTCATCATCAAGTTGTTTGGGGCAGACAAGTTGCTCTGCACGTTCCGACAATGCTAAAACAAAGCTGTAAGGAAAGCTTAGGCTTTACGCTTCAAATTACTGTCAGAGCACCAAGGATGCTTGCTTCAAATTTAGCCTGCACTCTGCCTTATAACGTGCAAGATCCTTTCTTAACAGGGATCTTTCAATGAGCACGACCAGAGAAATGGAAAGGCGTCTCAAGGTGTAATTAAGGGAGCATCAGAGGAAGGGAGGGCTGTGCTCTGCCAACAGCTGGCACGGAGCGTCCCAGGTGACTCCCTGCAAACCTGGCCTTTGGCTTGCCAAGCCACAAGGCTGCTGCTCCCAACCGCTCCCTTTCCCTACTTACAGCTCGGTGGTGTTGGCAGGGATGTCCCGGGGAACCTGGACCACCTGGCTCTCCTGGCAGATGAAGACCCTGCCCAGGCAGCGGCAGGCGCGCTGCTGGCAGCCCAGGCAGCCTGCCAGGAGCAGCAGCACGCAGGCAAGGGCTGCAGACATCTCTGCCTCCACATCTGTGCCCGGCTCCTTTATCTGAGAGGGAAGAACGCGGAGACCTCCCAGGCCAGCTCCCTGGGTGGAAGATCCGCCCAAAAAGCTGGGACAAACCATGTGGCTCTTAGGGGATGGCTTCCCAGCAAAGTCATTAAGACTCCATGACCCCAAATTCCTTATGGCGTTGGAGTGGGGATAGAGAGGAGCAAGGCTGATTTTTAATGACACAAGCATTTTGTATTTCAAGTGGTGTTGAAATCAGGGGGCCCAGCTGTACTAACCAGGGCTCTTTTAATATGCTGAGAAAAGGTTCTTCCTTCTCAGCTACACTATTTTTCATGTCTTGCTTGGTGAGACCAAAGGACAACAAAGCATTTTTACTTTCTACAGCCCAGACCCTTTTTGTCCCTGAAGGAGAAACACTCTATTTATGGCACTATTTATGCTCCCATTCATGGATCCAAAGGCCCCTGCTTTTGTATTGCTTCTAGGCAAAAGGAAGATGTTATTATTTTATATAGTCTACTTCATAGGGTAAAAGCTCTTTAGACCTGGAGCCAGAGCTAAATAACACTTTTTTTTTTTCCCCCCACAAACTATGGTTATTTTTCATGCAGTTGCTGATTCATCTCCTTTTTTTCTTTGGCACCTTTACTGGAACCCAAACAGAAGAAAACTCCACAATCCAAATTGTCCCTGTGGACTGGTAAACTAATTTCATCATCTGGAACAGAAATCCCAGAAATATTGCCAAATGATTATTTGTGACACAATAGGAGGAAAACCGCTTCAAGAATATAATCAGAAGACAAAGATGTTGAATCTTGTCTTTGAGTCCCTATTTATTGTATTTACTTTTTTGATGGATCTAAAACATCTTACTACAAATATTAATCCTTAAGGAAGGGGCCCTGTGAACTCTTTGCTGTCACTGAGTCAAGCTGCACTTGTCTACAAGACACCTGAAATGAGCATTTTGACATGGAAGTGGTTATGGTTGTTTTTTCGGGTTTTTTTAGTGTTTTGTTAATTTGTTTTTCTTTTAAACTGTAAATAGCTGTTTCAGACACACAGAGCTCATAAATCATGTGCATTTTAAATAAGTGAGGGAGCCATGGGTGATTCTGCTGAACTTGACTCACATTTAATCCTTCCTATTGCTTGGAAGGATTTCTTAATCTTGTTAAAAGCTGCTGTTAGCTTGTTTGTAATGGATTTTTAAATTGTGTGGGTTTGTTTCTTTTTCTTTCATAATCAAAAAGCATTAACAAATCACAGAATCACACAGAATGACTAGGTTGGTAGAGACCTCCAAGATCATTAAGTCCAACCCATGCCCTAACATCTCAACTAGACCATGGCACCAAGTGCCACATCCAGTCTTTTTTTAAATACATCCAGAGATGGTGACTCCACCACCTCCCCAGGCAAAACATTCCAATACTTTATTACTCTTTCTGTGAAAAACTTCTTCCTAATATCCAACCTCTATCTCCCTTAGTGAAGCTTGAGGCTGTGTCCTCTGGTTCTGTCAGTTGCTGCCTGGAGAAAGAGACCAACCCCACCTGGCTACAGCCACCTTTCAGGGAGTTGTAGAGAGTGATGAGGTCACTCCTGAGTCTCCTTTTCTCCAGGCTGAACAAGCCCAGCTCCCTCAGCCATTCCTCACAGGGTTTGTGTTCCAAGCCCCTCACCAGCCTCGTGCCTCCTCAGAGCGTCTCAAGGTCCTTCCTAAACTGAGGGGCCAGAACTGGACACAGCACTCAAGGTGTGACCTCACAGTGCTGGGTACAGGGAAAGAATGACCTCCCTGCTCCTGCTGGCCACACTATTCCTGATCCAGGCCAGGATGCCATTCCTGGCCACCAGCAAGGCTCATGTTCAGTTGGCTGTCAGCCAGTACCCCCAGGTCCCTTTCTGCCTGGGCACTGTCCAGCCACACTGTCCCCAGCCTATAACACTGCAGGGGGTTATTGTGGCCAAAATGCAGGACTCAGAACCTGGACTTATTAAACATCATCTTATTGGACTCTGCCCATCCATCCAACCAACCATTCCAGGTCTCTCTGCAGAGCCCTCCTACCCTCCAACAGATCGACACACACTCCCAGCTTAGTGTCATCTGCAAATTTACTAATGAAAGGCTAAATGCCCTCATCCATGTCACTAATAAAAATATTGAACAAGACTGGCCCCAGCACAGATCCCTGAGGGACACCACTGGTGACTGATCCCCACTGGATGCAGCACCATTCACCACCACTCTTTGGGCCCAGCCATCCATCCAGTTCTTAACCCAGCACAGACTGCTCCTGTCCAAGCCGTGGGCTGCCAGCTTTTCCAGGAGTGTGCTGTGGGAGACAGTGTCAAAGGCATTGCTGAAGTCCAAATAGACAACATCCACGGCCCTTCCCACACCCACCCAGGTGGGTCACCTGGTCATAAAAGGAGATCAGGTTGGTCAAACAGGACCTACCCTCCAAATCCCTGCTGGCTGGGTCTGATACCCTGGCCATCTTGTAAATTCTGCATGATGGCACTTAGCATAAACTGTTCCATAACCTTACCTGGTACTGAGGTCAGGCTAACCGACCTATAATTACTAGGATTCTCCTTCCCACCCTTTTTATAAAGGCTATCATGTTGGCCAGCTTCCAGTCATCTGGAACCTCACCAGTGAGCCAGGACTGCTGGTAAATGATGAAGAGGAGCTTCACAAACTCATCTGCCAGCTTCCTCATCACCCTGGGATGGATCCCATCTGGTCCCATAGATTTATGAACTTCCAAACATCTCAGCAGTTCTCTGACTGCCTCCACTTCGACAACAAGGGCACCATTCTGCTCCCTGGCACCATCTGCCAATCCAGGAGGACAGTTATCCTGAGGACAAGCCGTCTTCCCACTAAAGACTGAGGCAAAGAAGGTGTTAAGCACCTCTGGCTTCTCCTCATCCGCAGTTACCAAGTTCCCTTCCTCATCCAGTAGAGAACAAAGGTTGGTCTTATCCTTCCTTTAATCATTAATATATTTGTATAAACATTTTTAAATCATCCTTTACAGAAATTGCCATTTTAAGTTCATACTGAGCTTTGCCCTCCCTAATTTTTTCCTACATGCCCTAGCAGCCCTCTTCCTGAGACACCTTACCCTCCTACCAAAGATGATACATCCTCTTTTTGTTCCTAAGTTCCTTCAAAACCTCATTGCCCATCTAGGCTGGACATTTGCTTCTTTGACTCATTTTTTGGTTCACGGGGACAGGGACAGTTTCCAGCATTCTCACTTTTAAAACAAGCCTCATAATATAGATGTTCCTTAAGGAAACTAATATTTTTTTTAATAATTTCAATAACTCTTAATTTAAGAGTTGTCTCAATTGTACCAAATATTTGTTATTTTCCCCCCAGTCATTTAAGCCTACTCAAGATGAGAATTTATATTCACATAGGAAAAAGAAGTAAGGAAAAATCACGACAATCTTTTTTCTAGCAATGGTAGGCTTATAATGAGTTGTAAGAGTATTCTTTTCAGTTTTATGTGTTAAACAGAGTCCATTTTTATAAGTTTCATGAGAATGACAGTGACTGCCAGAAAAAGAGTTTCTACAACCTTAGTGACTTTTTCCTTATCTCTCTCTTCCCTTTCCTTTGAAAGATCTTAAACCTACAAGGTCCTCTGAAATGAGTAAAACCTTCAGCCACCTTCATCCTCAATGGGATGAAAACTGCAGAACTGCACCCTATGATCAAACAAATTCCTATTTATTTAAACTTTTACTGTAGCCCACTTAAAGTTGGAATAACGACACACTTCAGGATTTAAACAAATGCCAGGAAGACAAATAATTTTTGGGGTTTTGTCTTTTCAATACAAAGCCTTTAACTCCTGTAGTCATAGACTAAAAGCAGGCTGAAAAAATCTCAAAATTCAAAATGTACTGTTTGAGGAATATAAAGGGCACAGTATTTGGATACAGAGGAATTTAAGCTGTATCTCTTCATACCAAAATACATCAGTATAAATGGTCATGTTATACTGATGAAATGGATAGTAATATTTATGACATAGTTGAAAAAGTAGTAACATTCTCAGAATGTCAAAACAATTTTCACTGATATGAATACATCACAATTTGATTAACTTTGGGTTTCATATATCAAACCACAAAAGTTGTTTCAGGTGATAGCAATAATTCTTCTATACGTAAAAGTCAGGAGATAAAAAATATCACAAGGATTACAAGGCATTTTTCTAATTATTAGTGGAAACCAGAATTATAATAAGTATGTTTTATTTTAATACAACTAGTAAGACAGAGATGTTTTAAAACACCAGGTCAGGCTTGGTAGCAAATCATGAACATAATGAACAAAAATTTGAAGGAAGTTGTCTCTTTTCCGTTTTTGTCTGGTGAGGCCATTTTATCAGTAGAGTACACACTGCTCCACTTTCACTTTCATCAGTTAAGAATGAGATGACAATTATTAAATAATATAAACCCTTATCCAGATTACAAGTTTCTCTTGCAATACCGTGGAGATAAGACTTTGATGGAAATATGCAAGGATCATTACATTCAATAAAATCAGGCTAGTATGCTAAACAGAACTGACATTTCATTCATATTGGAACAAGCTTTAAATCAGGACCACAATGAACTCCCTGAGGAGACACGAAGATTCAGAAGGATGTTTGAGTTGTTTTAAACATAGGATCCAAGCTCTTAAAGAATAGATTCTGGTGTCTATTAATGTTTTGAACTGAGAAACTCTGTCCTATTTCGGCACATGACTGTCAAATGGCACACAGCCACATCAGCACAGTCCCCTGCATGGATTAATCAGCTGGTGATCCTCTCACTTCCAGTTCAGGAGCAGAGTTATCTCCTCTTGGGAAGAAAATTCTTGTAAAAGAGGGGCAAAAAAACTTACTGGTAGCTTTCCTGGAACTTGCACGCCCAAGTCATTCCTGAGTGCCAGACTGAAGCTACGACCATGCCTGAAAACCCACAGGACCTGTTACGGGGGACCACCATCAGAGCATCATGTGCTAGGAGCAAGGATGCACTGTCATTGAGATTCATGCTGTTGAATGTGTAAATGCAGAGATGATGGTGCTTTCAGATATTTATGAGAGCCTTATCTTCGCATCCATTTGCAGAAGAACTATGCTCCAGCTGGCAAATTGGTCTTGAGAGTGTAAACTGTTTTCGTGAGTAAGAAAACAGAAATTTTCCCAAATTGAAGCACTGTAGCAACAGAGATGCAATTAAGTGAATTATGACAGATAGTCAATGATGATGTTACAGATTACGAAATTAGATGGTGTCTGGGACAAACAGTTAATTCAAGGTTATATAGTCAACAGGGGATCTTTTTTAAGATGGTAGTAAGGGAGTCTGCTTGATAAGACTGGCCTCTAAAGTCAGCACTGGCCTCTAAAATTAGCTCTGGTTGAATTTTGCAAGCACTGAGCCAGAGGAACCCAGGGGATCTGCAGACTCCATCCTCTGACCAAGCAGCAGTGCCTGTCCTGGGCCATGCTGTCACCTGGATTGATGAGGTTACAGTGGGAAATAAAATGAGCCATCCCAACTCTCTCTCTCTCTCTCTCTTGCCTTCAACAAACTTGCTTCAAAGGCACTGCTGAGCCCTTTCACCACAATGTAGATGTGGCCAGGTCAGTACCTAAATGTGACTGTTGAATGTGTGGGAACAGCTCTTTTTCTTAAGGCAGGAAGGTCACCAGGTGCTGGAGTGCACCAGCCTACAGGCAAGCAAGTTCACAGCAGCATCTGCTTGTGTTTCTCTCCTCTGAAACACAGCATGACAGCTAATTAAGTAAATACTGTTTCTACTGATGTTTCCCAGCCTCAGAACAGTGTTTAATTACTGAATGCCTCTTTATCAGCGGCTTTGCTTAACAATAAGCATTGTCTAAAAATGTGTAGGCAAATCAATCACCTGCATGAACAGATGACAAAAAACACATCCAAAAGAGGTTTATCCTTTCAGAGTGGGTATTTCTTTCTCTTTTGATGATTTCCAGCACATAGTTTCTCCCTGTGGCTTTACAAGCAGCGATGGATTCTTTTGTCCTGACTGCCATGTTATGAGAAGAAAAAGGTGTTTTCTATCCAGAAAAGCCGGCAATGTGAGCTGGAGCACATCCTAAAAGGAAATTAGAGGAAATCACTAAAAAGGACTTTGGCACATCACTGATTTACCTTTTGTGAATGACCAACATGGGTCTTAAAACAGCAGATCATTGCGGCAAACAGGTCATTGACCTGATAAAAATGTAATGTTTTAGGTGCTTTCCAGAAACAGCCGTTCTGAGCAGACTATTTTTAGCTTCACCTTTTTCTGTGAATGGGGATTATTTTTAAATACATTTGAATGTACAGACTGTATCTGTGCCCTCGGTGTCGAGAACATAAAATGATAAAATAGCCTAATAAAGGCAGTGTTACTGCTCTCTCAGTTCCTTTAGCCATCTGCTCGTGTGAAACCTCGACTCCAAAACGGAGCGAGGCTGAGACGGTAAATCAGCCACCAGAGGGAGTGCACTGACTCGGGAATAGAACACACACGAGTAAGGGAAAGGATTACAGATTGCATGAAATTATGCACGATTTCCTGTGACTGTCTGACTCTTGGCTTCCCAACCTGACTGTGATGAGTTGCTCCCTTATTAAACTACATTCCTGCAGAAACCAGAGCTGCACATCACATGGAGCACATCCAATGCAGCAGTAAGCA
The DNA here is from genome assembly GCF_052056855.1 of Sturnus vulgaris. Classification (NCBI taxonomy): domain Eukaryota; kingdom Metazoa; phylum Chordata; class Aves; order Passeriformes; family Sturnidae; genus Sturnus; species Sturnus vulgaris. Next base: position 15,692,393 of record NC_142245.1, on the reverse strand, counting down.
GCTGCACTGTGGCTCTTACTTCCCTCCTCCTTGGAGGCAAATTAGGATCTTGTGTGAACAGTCCTACCTATCTATTTAGCTCAGGAAGGACATTGCCCAGCATGGAAGTGTCTCAGACACTTCTAATGTTTCTGCTGACCCTTCTCAGCAGTGAGCTTGTGCTATGGACTGAAGGAACAGGGGAATTGTGACTTTATTTCACTCTGTCCCAATACTTGTACGGCTTTAGTGGCTAACAAGCTCCCACTCAGCTCTTTATCTGTGTGATTTTTCTGAGGCAATCTGAGGATATAAGCACCTCATGTATTTTCAGACCACAGGAGACATATGCAAGAGACAAGAGTGAAGTTAGAGAATAATCTTTGTCACTCCAGCTAGTGCTGCTCCTCGGGTTCAGGTCTGTTCATCCCCAGTCGATAATAAAAGACGCAGCCCATCTGCTAGGTTTCTATCACATGTCTGTAGAAGCACAGTTATAGAAGTACTTTTTCTTTGCACTGTCCATGAGTGGGTTTGACTAGACCAAAATAATGCACAGGAGACACCAAAGCCTGCCTAGGATCACACTTTGCATCATATATTCTCCTCTGACGCCTTTCCCAGCCCGCAAAAGCTACCTGAAGGTCAGAGATGTGAGGCAGGAAAAACCTTGCGTGACTGTGGAGTCAAGGAGCCCTGCCCACGGACATCAATAACCACGCACTGCTGTCAGCACCAGGGGAACCCATGGGATCCAGCAGGGACAAACACAAAGCCCCAAACCTGTGGAGGACAAACTCCCTGCAGTGATGCAGGCTGGGCACTGCCTGTTCAGGGAGCAGATCTGCTGGTAAATTGAGAGATGTGATCATTTCCCTTTACTCAGGACTTTTGGACCACATGGACAGCACTGCACCCCTTCTGGGATGCCCAGTAGAAGGCAGGTGTCATTTAACTGAGGGAGGGCAGGGAAGAACCAAGATGGTCAGGGCAGGAGTGTTTGCTCTGTGAGCTGAGGCTGTGAGAATAGGGTTTGTTCAGCCTAGGGAAGGAATGGCCTGTGGACACCTAAAAGTAGCCCCCAGTGCCTATGAAGGGATGGCCTGTGAACACATAAAAGCAGTCTCCAGTGCCTACAGGACGGTGATCAACACGTGGATGTAGGCTCATTGCAGAGGTGAAGGGTGGAAGAGCAAAAAGTAACAGACTTGGGTTGAAGTAAGTGGCATTCAGAGTGGCTGCAAGGAGATAATTTTTCACCTTGAGGACAGTGAAACAGCATCACAGTCTGCTAGAGAGGCTGCACTCTTTCCTTCCATAGAAGCTTAAAAGACCAGACTGAATAAATCCCTGAACAACCCAGTTTGACCTCACATTGAGCAACACGTGGGACCTCTCTAGGTCCTTCTTTCACCTGAATTCTTTTGTGATTCTACTTATGGCTCAGGGAGAAAAAAAATCTCCCTAGGATGTTTAAAATAGAGGCTGACTATTCATGCTTTTCATTAAACCTACACTGCCACTTGCTAATGAGCATGGTTACACTATACTACTCAGCTATTAGTCTTTAATCCCTAAAGAAAGGTAAAATGTTCGTCAGCATGAACAAAATAGGCTGGCAATGCTTTCTGTCCATCATGTCAAAGTTCACAAACCTGCCATTCAGGACAGTTTAGTGACAAACCTGAAGTTCTTACTCATTAGAATTCAAGAGGTTGTTAATTCTTTCAAGTGCAATTTATTATGACATAAAATGAATTAAAGAAACTTTAATGATGCCTCCACCACATGCCATAATTATCGTCTCATGTTAAAGAAAGAGCTCCCTGGCAGAGCATGCATGAGAAATTTCAAAGATTGAAGTATGGAGACATCTGTAAAGAGAAAATTTGCTTAATTTCTCTCCTACTTAAAACTGGCCCATAGACAGTGCTAACAACCTGTTGTCTAGCCATTTGGAAACCAAATTTCCTTAAATTAACGCAGTTTGGGTGAGCATTTCGGGCATTAAGATACATTAAAGAGGTCTGAAATGGAAATATCTGTACAATATACCTATCTTCTGGTTGGTTTTTTTTGACCTCATACAGCCTAAGAGAAACAATCTATGCATGAGGAAAGGAAGAACTCAGCTGTGATTGATACATGAAAGACACTAAATATTCTTCCAGGAAATTAATTTCATTCTGACACTTAATTAACAAAAAAAAAATAAAGACGCAGGAGTGAAAAATTAACATTTGTTCATTTGTTAAGGCCTCTAAAGAAGATGCAGATGACTAACTAATTCCTATAGCAGATTGAAGAAGAAGGAGGAAAGAAAAAAAGAAGCATTGTGCAATTAGAGTAGGTTATTAATATTGATAGAAGGAGGTTTAAAAAGTGGCTCAATTACCTTGCAGGAGTTACAGGAGTTACAGTGTTTTGTATACTTTTACCTTCATGGCAGGTAGGCTAAATAAGCTGCCTGAGGGGACAATTAGGAGCCAAAGAGTCACTGAGTCTTCTTTTAGCACTACACAGTGAGAATGAATATTGCACATTTGTTTTAAAGCATCCTTGATGGTCATCCAAGGTTTTTCCTACGTTTTCTGGAGATTTTATAGAAAAAAAGAAAATTACTTTACTTCATTCAGGGGTTGATGTGGAATGACATTAAAACCTAAATATTGTTCTGATCTCTCGAAGCCATTTTCTTCTTCCACTCCTCCCTGAGCTTCCTACTGGGACTCTTCAGTTGCTGCTGAACAGTACTGTTTTCCACAAAAAGATCCACTGGAGTTAACAGGATTATTTATGGAACAAGGTTCTGCCAAATATAGCTAAAAAGTTCAGGATCTGCCCCTTAGCATATAAAATAATGCAAAATGACACATGCACTTAAAAGCAAGCAAATGAGCATTGAAAGGAGAGCTGGGCATGTCTAAGTTTTTAAGCAACTACAGCCCTGGAAAAAATGAAAAAGAACAGCTCCAAGTTGCTTCAGAAAAGCTCAAATTAATGCTGTAAGACTGTCCAGTGATATATTCATCCTTGGAATAGTTGCCCTTTGACATTTTTCTGTCAGGAAGCAGGTTTTTGCATGGAAGGTGACAAAGAGGAGCCTCTGATCCTTGATCTGCCTGCAACTGCTCTCAATGCAGAGGGAGCAGGTCAGGCACAGCTCTCTGCAAGAGGAGAAGAATAAGGTCCTGACATTGCTCTTAAGGCACAGAATGGAATGGCAGGTAGGCTAATGAGATTCTGCAGATGATGAAAAAGAAGCCTGTCCATCTCTCTGAGGTGTTTTACTGCCCTCATTACCATGCTATCAAAGGGCTCTGCAGCTCTAACGCCCATTTTTGTCCCCACTTCTGTATCAAAGAAAGACCTCCAGCATCATTTTAGAGATGATGTCAGGGAAACTAATGACACATCTACTGCCTGATGGTGGGTATATCCCCTGGGGTGCAGCCAGAGACCTCAGAGAGGTGCAGCTTTGTGCACAAATATAACCCCCCAGAGATGTGCCCAAGCTGGGAAGCTGTGCTTTGGGATGCTGAGCTGCAAGCACACACACGGGACTTCTGATCTCCCCCTGGCCCACCTTTTGGTATCTGCACTGTGCTTCTCTGTACATCCAGCTGTGACCTGGCAATGCAGAAGCATCCCTGCTGCCTGCAGGGATTCACTGGCATCCACCATGGGAAGCTAGAGAGGAATAGAGGTGCACTGTGGTTCCTCCTCACATCCCAGCCAAGATCTCTTATTTCCCTTTTCTCTGAAACCCCATCCTACCCGACATTTCCATAAAATTTACTTGCTCTTCAAAGGATTCAAACAAACTTTACAAGCCACAGTCCTAACAGATGTATAGCAACTCAAATTGAAATCTGGCCAGTGTTCCGAAGACTCTGACCTGTGTAGGAACAGCAAGTGCTAACAGATCTGTGTTAGCCTGCCCACCCTGACAGATTGCATGTCTTTCACTCAGAAGGGCTCCTGTGGCTGCTAACCACCCTTGTGACAATGCTGGGATATAGTTCACTGATGGGTTAGAGAATAAAAGTTTTAGATATGGAAAAGACATTTAAATCTGTTGACTGCTGTAAGCTAAAAGCAGAAAGTATATACTCCACCACATATTTCAATTTTCTTAGCTCAATGTATTTATTTTTTCTTATATCTACTACAATTTTCCTTACCCTTTCACTCATATGACATAGTTTATCATGATCTAATTTATCAACAATTGACACATCCTGTTGTATGAGATGAAAAAAATAAATACTTTTGGGACTAAGCTGACCACAGTTTAGGCATAACAACCCAAACCAAACTGCAGGGCTGTTTTACCTGTCATGGTCACATTCCTTTGGTGATTTTAAGATGGACCACACAGGTGAAACACAAACTTTTAAACCCTATCAAATGAAGCAATGAAGACCAGACCTTGACTAATTTTTGCTCGCCCAGATAAAGTTCAAAGTCCTTGGAGACCCCAAAGGTCTCAGGTGAAGTTTCTGTAGTGTCTCTTAGAAAGTGATATGATTGTATTTTACAAGCCTGTTCTGCATGTGCTCCAAGCTGAACAGAAATCTCATTCGGGCTCATTAGCTCATGCTCAGTGCTAACCAGTGTTTCTCCTGATATAACTCCTGACTGGCCTGGCCTGTGGGTAAAGTGATGTGGCCTTTGCTCACAGAGTAATGTTGGTGTGCCCTTGGAGACTGCATTGTCACCCTTGGAGACATCAAAGTTGTTTGCCCAAATGCAAAGCCAGAGAATATTGTTGTACACACAACCACAGCAGCTCTGGGAAGGGGAAAGAAGGTATCTTGGCCACATATGCATGCTGTCTTTGGAGTGTAAGAAGGCTGAAAATTCCCTTACAAATTCCCAGCTGAATTACCTATTAAGCCTGGGCTTGCAGTGCTGCCCATCCTTGGGGAGCCAGTTGTGCTTGTTTGCTGCTGTGCAGGAGCAAAGGAGTTTCTGTGCCCTCAGGATGAGGCTACTCTTGGGTCCACTTTAACTGTCCATCCTTTCCATGCATGGCAGCGTAAACATAAATGTCAGGGAAGATTAATTTCAAACTCTATTGACATCCACCTAACTTTCAAGGTTTTCTATGATTGTGCTATCTCCCACAGCCCCCAAAACCACTTCAGCATCATCATATAAAAACCATGAAGCAAGCCTGATTCCAACAGTGGATCCATTGAGTAAATGACATGGTATTTGTACCCGCTGAAAATGAGTGTGACAATAAAAGAAATGAAAAAGTGCCAACAGGATACAGCTCACATTACAGAATATGAAGGGATGTAAGTGAGAAGGAGCCAGGCCATACTGTCCTTGACTTCAGTGCAGCTATGCCAGAGCACCACTGCTGAAGGTTTGGACTGCAGCAGCCTGGATAAACAGCTTGCCTCTGTATCAGAGCAGCAGCAGAGAGACATCAAAAAGGTCATAAATCTCAGAGAATGGTGGTAGGGATGTGCTGCTGGGCCCAAATATAATCAGCTTTTATGGAGAGCTTTCCATCGCTTGCTCTTAAGGCCTAATTGCAAGACATTATCTGGCCAAACAGAGTATGAAGTAGCAGGTAATAATGATTGCCTGCAGGAACCTCAGGTAGTGCAGCACACAAGATGAGGAGCTATTCTTACCTTGCTTATTACCCAGGAGCTGATTCAAGGAGTAGTTACAGTTGTGCCATTAAGCCACTGGTCACCCTCATACATCTCAATTCAAATTCATTATAGGAGTGATTTTACCAAATGCTAGTAGTGACACTGAACTGTTGGAAGAGGATTGAATTTTGAAAGAGGAATAAAATGACTTACAAAAACTCTCTTTGGAGAAAAAAAAAAAAAAGAAAATAAAATATTTAGCCTCTGCGTGTTGTTAAGCAACCTTGCCATCCTGGCATTAACACTATAGACACTTATGCATAAAGAAAAAATGAGTAACAGTCAAGGTACACACATCAAGGTACACAATCAAGGTGCACAAGTCAAGCCACTACAAAGGTCTATAAAGCTTTTGGGGAAACAGAAACCCAGACCAAATATGCCCTTCAGATGGGATGGATATTTGTCCAAATCTAAAAGCTACATTGGTGACAGAATGCCAGAAAGTCATCCAACTTTCTGGGAAGAAAACTTGCCAGCAGCAGCAGGAGGAAAAAGCTCCCAAGGCTGATCATGGCCAGTATTCACACTTTCACATCCTACCACAAACTCTGGCTTTCGTCACTGACAGACCACAGCTGTTGTAGGGAGCATTCTCCAATGTGTGTAGGAGAAGGTGACGTTTCTGCCATGTATGAAGGTGACAGCACCAAAGTTAAGCATCTGTAAATAGCTCCTATTTAATCTCTTTCCTTCTTTGTCTTCAACTGACCTGTCAGTGTCATGTGGCACATTTCTGTCAGCAGGTCAAGGCAGAAGAGTAAATACTTTTGATCCTACTTAGTTTTGGGATCCCGTGATGAGGTTAGAGCTCCAGATTCATTACAGAAAAATCAAACATTTCTCAGATACTTAACTCTGAATCCACTCCATTCTGCAAAAAGCTTGAAACAATAGATTCCACAGCCCCAACTGCACTTAATTTCTCAGCTTAACCCTAATGCTGAAGCCAGATGCCACTTACAAAGGGAAGTGACTATGACACAGCATGGGGCAGAAGCAGACTTGAAGCAGAGAAAGATCGGGTATTCAACTTTTCTTCCATTTATTTTTAAGTGCATCTTCCCAGGAAGAGGATGGGGAGAGGATTGTAGAGGAGGATTAGTTCCAGACACATCATTAGAACAGGAAGAGGGGCACATGACCACACTGAACCACATCCAGGTAGTGGTAAGGATATCCCTTAGGAAGCTGCTGGCAGTGCTTGCTCTGTGCTGAGAGGAATCAGAGAGCCAGTAAGGGCAGATAATACAATTACACTGGTTAACTTCAGCTCCACATGACCAGTAACCTTTGCAAAAATCAATGGCAGTCACCCAGGGGGTGTAAGAGAACTCAGATCAAGTAGTTGAGTTATTAATGGCAATTTGCAAGCAGACCAACCACTTAAAATATACTCCAATCTAAAGAATACGTGCAATATCAATCCTAAAGATAAGATTCCAGGGAGATCTGAGAATCACAGGCCTGTCATCATGGCAACACTGGGCAAATTAGCAGAAACTGTAATAAAGGATGCATCTACAGAGCATGGAAAACTGCCAGAGCTGTGAGAAACTGCTAAGGGAAATCCTGGCTTGCAGATCCTTGCAGAAAAGGGAGATCTATTTGTATTTCCAAAAGGTTTTTGACAAAATTCTTCACCAAAGTCAAATAGCTAAGGGAGAAAAGGAAGAGTTCTGACTGTGTTTAAAAAAGGAAAAAAAAATAGCTAGGGTCAAAATGAAGAGGCTGAAAAAAAGAGCCGATCTGAAAGAATTTGACAGAAGTCTGCAAATTAAGGGTTGGCATGGAGTTAAAGGATTGGAATCAACTTTTTTACTACCTCTTTCACTCCAAGAGCTATGGGTTATCAAATGAAGCCAAGAGAGATGGTTTTGAACACAGCAGATAGCAGGTCTGTGTAATTCCTTGTTATTGTGGGTTCAAGAGTAGACACTGATTCAAGGAAAAGTTGTATGATTACCTGAAAAAAGAGATGATTAAGGGTTACAAATGAACAAGCCACAAGAGACTTAGGAAATCACCAGAGAGGTATGAAGTTGGAGGTTGAGAGAATATTAGGGGAAGGTATTGCATAAGTTTTCCTGCTTTAGGTGTCCTTTTATGAGCAATTCTGGAGACAGAATAACAAATCCTTGGTTTGAATGTTGTCACCAGCATTAAGACTCCACAGCAGCCAGTCCTTCCTTTCTACAGTAGCTGAAGACCTTCTACTATGATAATAGAAATACTTAATTTATGTTAATCTCCAACATTTTATCTTCAACATTCTCACTGATTTGTATAGAAGTTATAACAGTGAAATATATTGGAACTGACAGTTCTGGAAATGGGAGACACTTTCTAGGAGTGAGCTCTTGAGTCATATATCTCTTCTGCCTCCAGATTCATGTAAGGACAGTGGTACTTTACTAAGAGTTGAAATCGTTGCTTGCCAAGTAGATGTCTAATTTTATGAATTTGAATTGTTTTATATATTCCAAAATCACAACTCATGGTTAAACTTGGAGAATATTCCTGGATTAGGGACTCCCACTGGCAAGGAATGGCTTGCCCTGTTCTGAAGAGATGCAGCAAAGTATTCATTTTTTGCTTCTCTGTTAAACTAATCTAATTCTGGGCACCTGTAGCCAACAGATCTCTGGTCTTTTGTTGCATTGAGTAAACAACGGAGAAAAGATGTTTCTCTGATCATTGACTTCAAGTTAGCTTGCAGAAGAAGGAAGCAAGAGCACCTGACCTAAGGGGTAGAACAACTGCAGCCCTGTCTTGAGCAGCATTACTAGCAAATTATCACAAGTACAGAGATCTGAGCAAAATTCAGCTGTGAAACACCTAATTATATGTGTTTCCTACCCTAGGAAGTCTTGCAGAAACACAGGACATGGCATGATCTTTTGATGGTTTCTTTTTTCAAAGTAGTAGAAAAATTATTTTGCAAATTGTCTTTGCTTTGGAGGCTTTAAGACTTTCACTGTTCACTGAAATATTGAGATAAAACACAAAGAAAGAGGTTTTTCTTTTTTTGGTCCTAAAAGCAATATGTGATCATAAAAAAGAAAGAGTTGGTTTAAGGAATTGCAGAGTTCTCTGAAAGAAAAAGCCTTAGCAAGTAAAATATTCAGTGGCAAAAGCCTTGATTTAGAACTTCTGATGTATTTTAACTTAACATTCTTTATCCTTTGATAATGATTCAGTGAATTTTAGTGGATTTCCAAAATAATGCATTCATTGCAGCCTGCATAGAAAGAGTTTGTGAACTAGTACATTTTCCTACAGACCTCAGCACTTGCCCAAGTCCTGCTATGTACCCAGTGATGACATTTGCTGTGCTTAATAGTCAAGCACCATGCTAAACTATGAACTTTTTGAACATTAGTATTTACCTTGGGTTTTGGATTTGGTTTGATTTAGCCCGATTTTTACTTAGTCCTTTGAGTCTATGAGACATTTTGTCAATAAATGATGATGGCATTTTGCACGTGTGGTACTCCTTGCCCTTGTCTGTCTAACAAACTGCATTAGCAGAACATTATCTGTCCACAGCCTCTGGGAAACCGTGAAAACAAGTTTGCAGATAAAATACTTCCCTTGCCAAGGATGCTTCAACTTCTAGAAGACTCCCTTGAGCTTGATACATCAAGCTCTTAGGAACAAGGTTGTTGTGTTCCCTGAAACCAAGGTACTCAATACTTTTCTGTCTATTCTATTTATTTTGATGTTTCTCTATTTAAAAAAAAACAAACAAAACACCAAACTAAACACCAAAAACCCATCAAACCCCAAACCATAACTGAATCTCTAATAAAATCTGTTCTTTTACATTTTCTTTTTTTTCTGGTTTCTCACTATCATGGATGCTGACAGCCCTAACCAGCTGCAATTCTCATCTCCCAGAGGCTGCAGGATCTATCTCAGGAGGTACCACACTGATGCATGCACAGCCTCTGGATTTTCCACGTCTCCATCTCTTACTTATGGAAAGTGTTGAGCTAAGCAGCATACAAAGGATCAGAGCTCCATGTTGTCAGCTCCATTTTCAGGCATTTTTCTCTCTAGCTTTGCATACTTAACATTTTTATCCTTACATGATGCCCCTCCCAAGCTGCCTTAGAATTCTGTCACCTTGTGCAGCTGGTCTGAATATGAATTGAAACAGTGTCACAGAATTGCATAACAAGGGAATGTGATCAAAAAAAGACCACATTTGACAGAAAGAAATAAAAGGAAGGATGGTGACAAAGAGTTAATGTTTAGACTCTTCAAAAAAATTGAGTCATCGGGGTTAGCAGTTTTTAGTGATTTTGGTGATTCTATTTAGCACTGAAAATGCTGTTTGCTGCTTGGCATTTCAGTGCTTACATAATTTATAGTCTATTATTTGATAATGTATTGAAGCAGGTTGTTGTCTTTGGCACCATCAAAGGTGTCTGCTAATTCACCGGTTGACCTTCTCTGCATGCATGTAAAATGGAAAAGAAGTGGTGCAGGGCACACTGCGGCAGTTCCAAAAACAGCTCGGTGTTCAGACAGTGTGATTTGACTGAACCTTACCTCCAAACTATAGTTTTATTTGTCTATGTTTGGAAAAAGTAGCAAAGAGGTGGAAAAGGAGTATTTTAAAAGATTGGTGCAGTCTGTTCTGCCTGGCTTCTCCAGACAAGTATCATTTTGTACCCAAGGCAGTGAAAATGTCATGACATTAGAGTGTAACTGGACACATTGTGCTTCTACCTAACCCCGTGTCCGTGTAGCCAAAGGTGTCCTCTCCCGAGGGTCCAAAGTTGTTCATCCCTGAGAAGAAGAGGAGATATGCTAATAGCCAGCATATACATGGAAAGAAGGATTCTGCTTGTATATAGAAACATTTAGGGAAGTATTTCAGCTTTTGAATGCTGAACACAAACACATTGCATCCAGTTTCCCAAGAGGTTTAAAATGCTAGATAAAGTGGATCTACAGAAGTCCTCAAAGAACTGGGAAAACCAGACAGAAATATCAGTCCTGGAGAACGCTTTGTTTCATGCATTCCCTGTAATGGGAAGGAAAAAACATGTTGCTGGAATGTTGTAAATGGAAGAAAGCTCCAAGGCTGTCCTTGACAGGGGTTCCCCAGCAGTGCCCACCTGCCCAGCAGACCCTGCAGTGACCAAATAGGGGATAATTTGCTTGTGCCACAAAGTCCCAGTTCTTCAAATAAGAAGGAATGATTTTTAGGCAACAGCAAATACCCATTGACTTCAGTTTGGACTGCAAAGCCAGGGACTTGATATAGAGATATTAAATATATATATATATAAATATATATATCAATTAATACCTATATTACCCTGCTGGTGCAGGCTCACAGAAGGGAGCAGATGAAGGTTCACACACAGTGGCAGAGCTGTCACCTGTCCCTAACAGCTCACACTACACCAGCTGCTCTCCAGCTGTCCCAAATCAAAAGCACATTCCAATATTTCTTTTCAATTTCCATTCTGTATCTAATCTTGTAGAAAAATAAGCAGAGCAATGTACTTGGAGAGGCAAGGAAAATTTAAATAACTTGTTAGTGCCAAAGTCATTGAAAGGGTTGATTAATCAGAGATGCCTGGTAGGGGCATAAGATAGAGAAGGCTTCATTGTGGCAGGGTTTTCTTGACGCTCTTTTCCCCTGTGAGCCACTTTTATATTATGGAAAAACAGTTGTGAGCCACAAATACATGTTAACTGCAATTGATCAAGGACAAAATGAATAATTTACTGTCTGAATAAGAGATCATCTATATTGCTACAGACTTTTTAGGAAAGAACTTTTTCCCTGATGTTACAGCCATCCTGTTTCAGCAGCATTTACATGTGGCAACAGTGCTGCTTTTTTTCTAAACTGGCACATCCCAGCAGAATTGCCCACCTTTTTTTTGTTTCAGTGCTTCTGATCTTAAAGCACATGAATTATTCACAAAGAATTCCATACATCTTCAAAACATTTCTGTTAAATAAAACTGCATGCTTAATTCCCCCCACCCTTGATTATCCACAATGAGGAATAATGATTTGAATTGTTGAAGATGATGAATCCCAGGAAGCTCTCTATGTATGGCTACACTCACCCCCCTGTCTTTGTCAGACCTGTTCCCAGATCTGATAGGTTTTGCTCCTTTGGCACAAAAATTTATAATTTTATTGATTGCTATACTACATCCATTTCTGTGATAGCAGTATCAAAAGTTTTTTTAATAGTCAAAAGAAAAAAGAAAAACAACCTAACATAAAAGGTTGAAAAAAAGGTTGATTTCTCCAGGAAATAAAAGAAAAGATGCAAATAGGTAAACACAAACAACTTCACTGAACACAAAATATACATAAGAATAGTCAGAAGGTCAACAACTCTGCTATTTTTCTTGATCCTCTTCTAAACTTCTCATTTTAAGATATACATAAACTCTACAACTACAATTAAAAAAATGCTCATGCAATGTAATTCACCATTTACTTAAAGAAACCCAAAAAACCAAACAGATTTTAAAACCCTTTCCCTGTTAAAAAGATGGAGTTTTTCTAGTAGGTGGAAAAAAAGGGGGAATTTTTTCCCAGAACAGGAAAGTGATACACACACAACTCCAGATGACTGCCTGTCTGGCTTACACTGTTGTCTGGATGCACCGTGAGCTGCCATTTCTACAAAGAGTAAGAATGCTGCCTGCAAAAGTATTAAACACTAATGGAAATCAGAGCTTAAATGACTATCTGTGCCCTAGAGATATCCTCCTTGTTCAGACCTGAAGTGCAGAAAAGGAGAAAGACTCTGAGGAAGAACCATGACATCCACCTATTTATTGTAGGAGGAGCCTGTGCTGCATTTGCAGCAGCTCTGAAGTGAGCTGCTAAATAAAGAGCCACTTAGATTTGCGAGCATGAAGCCCTCTTGTTTTATGAGCCAACTTGTGGTGTGTGAAATGTGGTGAAGGCAGGCCAGGGAGATGCACAGGAAGGCAGGGAAGGTGATTATCATAGAGTGACTCAGATCATTGGCCATGCTGAATTTCTAACAAAGAGAATCTGGCACAAACATAAATGCAGGGAAAGAAAAATCTGTATACAGATCTAGTGATAGATGCTAAAAGATAAAGAAATGAAAGCCAGAAGGGAGATGTGTATTAGCCATCACGTTGGGAAGAAAAAAGGAAAGTAAGATAAACATTGCTAAGAACAATAACAGACACACCAGACATCTGATAGAAATGCTGCATAAGCATTATTATCTCCCTCCAAAAAATAAGCTAGGAGAGACTTATCATGTATTTACACAAAAATAAATAGCAAAAATTTTAAACTTTCTTATTTACCTGTAGTTTTCAAGGTGACTCCCTACCAGCCTAGGATCCCAGCCACAGGAGAGTTTGCTGAGAGAGCAGTTCCTTCTCTCCAGAGAGGAACCTCCAAGCATTACCACCCCACTTGGACCACTCAAGTGATTAGAAAAAAGAGCAAATTGTTGTTTAGGGGCAAAAAAAAAAAAATATCCCAAAAACATCCACTGAATAAAACACCCACCAAGAAACCTTCACACACACAAAGAAAGAGATTTAAGTTAAAGAAAGCCGTGAGGCGTGAGAAAGGGAAAGGTGCAAGGAGAATGTGAAATAGAGCCATCTGTAATCCCCAGTGCTGCAACTATTCCAGGAAGAAAAGAGTGAGCAGTGCGTGCACAGCCCAAGGATGCAGAGGGCTTTAGTTCAGAGGATGATGACTGCAGTGCAATTCCAGGAAAAGCAAGGAGTGCATGCACAGCCAAAGCCAGGCACCCGTCACTCAGCTGCCATATTTACAGCTGTACTATTAAATGAATGTTTTGATTCCAGCTGGGCTGTGGTGCCAGATGCAATATTGTTAAAACAACAGTGATAAGCAGCAGTCTTAGGCTGGGCAAGTGTGACCGACTGCAGGTGATGGAAAATAAGTCCTCTGAGGCCAGCTGGCAGCAGCAGTCTGTGGTTAAAAGCTGCACAAAATGAAATCTGATCTTGTTTAGGGTTTACACTTGTCTGTAAAGTATTGTATAAAGCAAGCAGCTTTCTGCAGAGGTGTCAATGACCGGGGACACTGGGCAGAGCTCAGGTCTGGTCCAAATAGCTGCTCAAAACAAAGGCAAAAGGAAAACTAAAAAGGGACTGGTCTATATGAGGCAGGTAGTGGAGGCTTTAGAATCCCAGTGCTCCTTACCTAAAAGTTTGAGTGATTGCGACCAGTGGCAAGAAAAAATGGAAGAGCTTTAACTTGGATAGAGGAATTAGTACGAAGTGATGTGATTGATCCAGAGGACCAAAAAGGACAGCCAGAGGACAAGGCAGTGCTCCTACCCATGTGCCGTGCAGAAGGAGCTGCTGCCATCACAGGATTAGGACACGCCGGGATGTGAAGGTGTGCCAAAAAAGGCTGTGTCCACAGTGCAGGAACTAGTAATGTTCAATTAAGAAAAGGCAGGCTAAAACCGCCCCCAAATTTACAAATATTATCACAGTGAAAAAAAGATGTAGCACAGTTGGGAGGGTGATACAGCTGCTCATTGCAGAAGTTTCCTGGAGGTGCCACGAGAGGCATCAGAGCCATTCCCAGACTCACTACAGTTGTGGCACTTTTACAAACAGATTTCTTCCCAAACAGCCCGTTTAGTTTTATGTGCCTAGGGACCATGTGACACCTAAATAGTGCAGGGGTGCTCACTGCTCATACTGCCTATCCATCTTGCATGAAGGCAGCATCATTTTGCAATGTATCTTACTCTGGTACCAAATATCTTTTAATGTGCAAGAGGGTGTAATCTCAGTAGGATTCCAGAAATTGAAAAAGTTTTACTGTTACATTTATTGACAATAAATAATAAAGTTTCTTCCAGCATTCATTGGCTTTTTGACTGCCTCCCTTATAATTGCTGGATTTTTTTTTTCTATTTTAGGTTTTTTTTCCAGATTTATCTTTTTGTTGATTAAGAACCACAGGAACTGCATACTTAAGGAATAAACAAAGCACAAGCCTTTCATAGAATGATTAACTGAGGGAACCATTCATTAAATTTCAAATGCATGTGAGACCTAGTATGGAGGCATAGAAGGAGGATGGTTAAAGTATTTCAATAATAGGTTAAAGAGAGTACAAAACTTAAAAGCAATAATAAAGACAGGATGTGTAATCATAATCTCATAAGACCAAGCATAAATAATACTACTAGTTTGCTGCAGCATCTTCGACATTTCTAAAATTGGATTTGTAGAATTCAGCCCATTCCCTGTCACTGTTGGAATAGCTCATAAACTCTCAGGTGTCTTTCAAGACAGCTGGATAAGTACCTTCAATGCATATTCATAAGCTTTCTTTGAGGGTATGTGTTTGAGTTAAAAACCATTTTACTTTGGCTTTACACCACATTTTATGTTTGCAGGCTACATATTGGTTTTAACCAGTTTACCAAATTTCAGAGTCCTGTTTTAAACCACAACATCAGCACAATGAAGCAGTGCTGCCTTCCTTTCGTGTGGCAAGAGGGACATCAGAGGACAATGTGAAGCTGGCAGACTTGCAGAAATCTGCTTCTCTCTGCACTGACTTTAAACTCCTCCTCATGGTGTGACCTGCCATTCTCATTACCACACAATTCCTGGTAGTTGCAGCACAAACACCTTTGAAATTCAGTTCCCAAGAGCTCTTCACCCTTGCTCAATACAATAACCCTCTGTAACTGAGCTTTAGGACCATGAGGAATTCAAATATCTATGGAACAACAAAATGAAAAAAATACTTAGGAAAAAGAATTAAATTCTAGTGCCTGTGGAGGTGTTCTGCATAGAGACCTATGGACTTCTGGTTCATGAGAACTAAGGATGCCTCTGACAAAGCCATTTAATCCCATGCTGTTCCTTGAAGCTCAATGTGTCTTGTTAACCATCAAAGTAAAGGATGTAATGAATAATCCACGTTATCCATTAAAAAAAAAAAAAGAAAATCAAACTCCTTGACTTTCCTCAACAACTATGCTTCTTTTGTGCCATGAATGAACTTAATTGTTTATCTGAAATTTCAATTATTACAAAAATAGGTCACGTGGAGTGAAGGGATTACAATTAACTTCTCTTTGTGTTAATGCAGTTCATAGTCATTAAAGAAAAACAAGAAAAGAAACAAAAACTTAAGTGTTTTATCCTCAAACACACCTGCTGGATACTTGGGTACACATCTGTATTGCATTTGCCAACCCTTAACCATGGCATGTCAGAGTATGGACACAAATAGTTTTCCTAATCAAGCCTGACTGTCCTTGAGTGTGTTTTCAAAATATTTTTCAGGTAACCTGGAAGAAAATATATTATTAAAGGACCCATATATTATCTGTGAGCTGTTTGCTTTGACTGTTGGCTGCTCCCTCCTGTGGGAGTGGCATGATAGAATGGCCACCAGGAAAAGGAAAACATAACCTTTGTGAATTGAGACAGAAAATGTGGCTCCCTGTATAAATAAACATCTGGCTTGAGAGCCCCCATGTTTTATATCATTTGCAAATCTTTCTACTGGACAAGGCTGTGCAGGGAATGATGTAATGACACAAATACTGTGACTTTTCAGATTATTTAGGCACCACTGGAAAATCAGCAGGAAAAAATACAATTTTTTTTTTCTGGATAATATAAAATAGAGAGTTTACTGATGGACTTCTTTATATTGATAAAACCTTCTAGCAATCACCACCCTTTTCAGGGGAACGAGATCCCTTCCTGGAGCAAAAAAAATAGTTGTCAGTCTGTTCATTGCATCAGTTTGTTTAATGTCAGCAAAAAGTTTTCTGTACCCACAGGTTGTCAGGGGAGCTTCGTGGTGCAGCCACACTGGTAACAGCTGTTCACAGATACCACATTCCTGAGGACTGAGCCAGAGCAAAGACAAGCTCCAGGCTCTGCCAAAAAGCTGTCACACGAGTGCCCTTCCTACCAAAATGACCAGCCAGAACCAAGGATGGCTCAGTGGGACACGGGTCCATGCCACAGAAATACCAATTTACTGGTGAGTTTAAACTCCCAGCATTAACAAAAGTCAAGAAGCTCAAGAAATGAAAGTGAGATTTCCAAGTATCATTGCCCAAACACCCCATGTACCCAGAATCAGCCAGGAGCATCTTACCCAGGAACAGCTGGATCTGCTGGAGGATGTTTGTCAGAGTGCTCACTCACCATTTACTCTGAAACGCTCCTCCTTCCCCCTCCTGCCTTTAAAGTAAATGATGTCTCACTGCCAGGAGCAGCACAAATAACGAGAACATAATTTACTTCACAGGGACTATGGGTCACCAATTGGCTACAGCTGTGAGAAACGTAAATGTGCTCTTAAACTCCATTACCAGAGATATTCCAATACAGATCTAATAGAAAAGCTATTCTGCAAGACATTCTGCAAGGCAGGTTGTATATAAACAGATATTTGCTTAACCCCGTATTTCCAGTTGATCATTAAATTGCTCTGAATCTTGCCAATATTTTGGGAAATATTTGCAATTTACCAATTCAGAATTTAAATACAAATATAGCCTCATTGTATACCAGATTTCCAGTCCTGAATACATTCTACTTATGGGAGAAACTAATAAATTGAGATTATTGACAAATGGGGTGCCTTACAAGTTAATAAAGTGAACAACTTTTACCTTTTTGTCAAAACAGCAAACTTAATGATAAAATACAAGTTTCACTTCTTTTTCCCAGCAAGTCATGGGAAGAATGCCTTTAGAAGTTGTTTACATCCTTCTATCCCAGCCCCTAACAGAATTAACAAACAAAAAAATCAGGTTTTGAACATCCTATGCTGACCTGACAAAGTAGAAAAGAGAAAGGTGGGGCTTTTTTCTTTCTTTCTCTTTTTTTTCTTTTTATTTTTCTCTCTCTTTTTTTTTTTTTCTTTTAATATTATTGTAAGACTGTAGTATGATACTCTGGAGGCTTCAATGGAAAGGTATTTAAAAAGCCTGGACAATTTAAAGAACCTCTCATTCTCTCCCCAGAAAATTATCTTTGCCATGCAGTTACTTGCTGTAAGTTATTAGACAAGAGTGAAATAAAATTGCCTTATTATCAGAATGTAATCATTACTTTGGTCTTGTGACAAGATGTGAATCAGCAGTGTGCTGTGTGTACTCCAGGGCAGGTGTCAAAGAGAAAGGAAAAGCACTGGGAGAGTTGTAAAAATTGGATGTACTTGCTCTCCTCCTCTCCCCTCTCTGCCCTGATCCTGGTGTTTGTCCCAGTCCGTGGAGATGCTCATTCTCTGAGGATGCATCAGTGGCCGGGGTCCCTGCTGGCCCGAGCCCCAAGGCACTGCAGGTTGCCAGCTGTGGCACAAGCCACTCCACACACTGCTGCTCTGATGGTGACAGTGGCCCGGGGAGACATAAAATGTGACCAAAAAGCTAATAGCAGCTACATTTCAGATGCTGTTCACTGCCTTTTTTTTTTTAATCTCCTGTTCATCTGCTTATAGTGGTTGCATTATTTTCCTTTCTCTCCCCATTTTAGGACAAGCTTTTAAATTGTACTTGCCATAATGAGCCAAATCTGCCCAGTCCGTTCTGTGCCACATGCAGCAATACTGAATGATGCACTGCAGGGATCACCAGGGTTTGTTGGAGCTTTCAAGCAGAATAACAGGATCTGTGTGTTCTCAGTGTTTAATTTTTCATTTCTTGCAGCCACGAGCAAGACCAGAAGGACTTTGGGAAGGAAACTTCGGGGTCATCTTTCAATATTTGATGCCATTAACAAGCTAGGACACCTTCAGAAATTCTACATCAGCTTTGAAAGAAAACAGATACAAATGTTAGAGTTGCTATACAAATGTTTATAGAGATGGCAAAGATATGCTGCAGAGCCAGTTTCACCAAGAAATATTGATTGTGTTGGGGCTTATGTGCTTAACTATTTCATTGCATGGATTTTATAGGTGACATTTGAAAAAGGTTAATGCATTCATCTTATTTTGAGCTAAGGGGGACCACAGACTATCATATAATAGGCTGTCATCATATATATACAGAATACAAGTAGTTTTATAGAAAACTTTAAAACTATATCAAATGTTAATACCTAAGTAAAAATACACATTTCAAATCAATATTTTTTGTTATAGTCTAGTTAAACTCAAGGCGGTGATAACAGGAGTATTGAAGTGTGATCTCTCGAAAGTTTAAAATGAATGTAGGAAAGCAAATTTCATAAAAACTTGCCTCTTTACCTCATTGAAACAGCACTTTGGGGTATATGTTCTCAGACAGAGCCAGTACACTGTGCTGAATGTTTTCCAAAGGTGCAGTAACCATTGTACAAGAGTCTCATAAGTTAGCTATAGATGGTACAAAACAGGGTGACTTAACTATTTTAAAAAAACATTACACAACTCCTCAGACAGTTAGGACCTTATAAAGAATCATCAGCTGAATGTCATTTTCAAAGTTCATATACTGTGCATCACACATTTTCTTCTTGTCCTTTGCAATTTTAACAAGGTACAGAACAGCGTATCCTGGAAATTGCTCACTAGATCCTCCTGTTCCCCATGGGCAGACTGTCTAATAAATAGCCTGTGTCTACACCAGCAGAAATACCACCAAGCCTAGTCAAACTTAAGAGCTGGCCAGGCTGACCCAGGTTAAAATGAAATTCCATCTTAACTTTCCTCCAGAGCTGAGGAAACTGGTGCTGCCAGTCTCTGGTGAGACTCCAAAGCACCGTGCTCATCTCGATGTTTGTGGGGTCATTTGATTTCAGCCCTGAATTGAATATGAACTACCTTGCCAGAAGCAATTGGCATCACGTTCCAGGTAAAGCTGGGATGAGGGAACACCTGAGCCTGCTGTCCTGCAGGTTTTGGTTCAAGCTTTAGTGAAGAGAAGAGAGGGTCTGTTCCCTTCCTCTCCTTTCAATAGCAGGAGTGACAGCATCGTGACATGGAAAGGGAGCGCTGACTGATCCACGATGCCCAAGTGGTCCACTGACAGCAGGGAAGGAACCTCAGTCTCCAGGCCATGCTCCCAGCCCTGTTCTGACTATTCTGAAGCTGAGTTGATAAACTAAGATGAAGTATGAAAGTATGAGCCAGCCAAAACGGGTCCCAAGAGCACAAATTTCTAGATGAAAGCACATCTAGTGATTAAAGGCCCTGGTTCTGCTTTGCAAGGCAAGGCACCAGTGCCAAGAAGTTCCTGGAAAAGGCCATGAGGTTGAACATACAGACGTGTAGAGTTTGGAGGGTGGGATATCACCAGCTAAATGAATTAGTTA
This sequence comes from Sturnus vulgaris, assembly GCF_052056855.1. Taxonomy (NCBI): domain Eukaryota; kingdom Metazoa; phylum Chordata; class Aves; order Passeriformes; family Sturnidae; genus Sturnus; species Sturnus vulgaris. Next base: position 15,672,436 of record NC_142245.1, on the reverse strand, counting down.
CAGGAAAAAAATGCAGTTCTCACACATGGTAGCACAGAAAATCTCTTGCATTTAATAGAAGCTTTGAAAATACTCGACTTTTCCACAAAACCTTTGTGCATCCCTCCTTTTACAAACTTCAACTGCTTGTACATACCTCACAGGCAGATGATTTGATACAGGACAGCAGCCCGTTTTACTGCCTCTCTTCTGAGCAACTGCTGAGGTTTTGCAGAGCCAAATTGATGATTGTTATCTCAAATGACCTCTTAATAACTCTTACACATCACATAGCCCACAAAGTTCTGAAAGTCACAATTTCAGAAGTGTTTGCTGCACATATTACTTTTGGAATAAGGATCAACTTATGTCTCCTGCAAAGTCACTGCAAGTCTCCATTATAGTTCACTTTCATCAAAAATGGAGCATTTCTTGACACATTCTCATGTCTGCTACATAACTCATATTGACTACTTGCATTTTTTATATTGTAATCTAAATATGACATAAAAAATAATTTACAGTCAAACATTTCATTTTTACCATCCTGTAGTGACATTCAGCTTTCCTAGTTCTAACTGCCCATATGTCCACCGAGACCAATCATTCTCTACTGACAGATCCATTTTTAGAAAGAAATGAGAAAAATCTTTCATATGCCTTGCAACGGAGCCACATGGAAAAGTTTCATCTCGATGCTCTTTCTGTCTGCAGCAGGCAAGTGCTCAAGGAAACGGATCCCATGTTAAGTCACTACCAGAAGCCAAAACTGAATCTTTTTTTTTTTGCACAAATGTGGAAAATACCTGCTCTTGTTGAACAGCAAACTTCCTACGATGCAAGTATGACACAAACAAGCTAAGTCCAAGCAAGTGGAGACTTGGGACACATGGATGGTAGGATGGCTCAGAAAAGACAATCTACAGAATCCAAAGCCATCTTGTTTTCCATCTCTACCTTCTTATTACCCTCCTGGGTAATAGATAACCTGAATTATGTTAAAAAATTATGCCCTGTGAACTCCTCAGGGTATTTTTAGAGTCTGGGGGAGTATGTGCACATGGGTGGGGAAGGGAAGGAACCCAAAGAAAAATTTATTTTTAATTTCACAGAATCTGGAAGAGACCTTCAAGATCATCGTGTCCAACCCACACCCTAACACCTCAACTTAACCATGGCACCAAGTGCCACATCCAGTCTTTTTTTAAACACATCCAGAGATGGTGACTCCACCACCTGCCCATGAAGACCATTCCATTTTCTTTAGCCAAAAAGAAGAAATAAAGATTTTGAGGTTTGAGGTTGTCAATCTTGAGATAAGCATGCAATCTTACCTAATAAAAATATATTATAGTTTCAAGTACCTGGGAAGCGTCTTTCACAATTTCTGGTGAGCGTAGGATTGATTTCTAGGGTTTGGTACTTCTATGCATGCCCAAAATTTGCTAACACATCCCCTCATGAACATATCTATGACAAGAGAGAGAAATGAGTAGATATAGATGTATACTTCTAGGATAAAATCCAGTGGTCCCAAGCCTGTTTGTCTGTGTGCCAGGACTGGCATTTAGCACAGCCCCAATGACAGCAGAACTGGGAGGAGATGGTGGCTGCTGGCTGAATTGGGTTTTAGCAGTGTTCATCCACTGCTTATCCATGAGCAGCACAGTAGCCTCAGACCAGGTCTGGCTGATCAAATGATTAAGTTCACTTTTTGTTTAACCTGCGAAGCCAAATTATAGATTTTATTAGCCTAGAGGTGATACCAGAAAGGCGAAAAAACAGGAATGTGATCATTATCTTTGAAGACTTGGGAAAAAAGGAATGCTTACAGAAACCAATTTAGAGGAAGAAAGTTCTTCAAACAAAGTGAAAACGAATATAAAAATACTGCCTTTATACCTGAGAATGAATCTGGCTCTGTAAGACAAGTGATGTATCACAACAGCAGATGCAGCAGAAAACAAAACCAAGGGTAAAACATAATTGGACAAAACAAGATCTCAACAACTGTATGTATTAGTTACTGGTGGATGCTGAATCGTACCACATCACTGAATGTTTAAGAATAAGTCTGTATACACACTCTGTAATTGAATGTCAAGAAAAATGAAAATATATTGTTTTATTGCTACTGTTCATTGATTTATCGAAGTGATTTATTGTCATTGGACATGAGGACCAACAAATCATTTTGCTGACACCATCAGCTGCCTTAACTAGGTTGTCAGTTCACGACATTAAAGGTAATGGATGGTGATTATTTTACTGTAATGGGTTTAATCAGTGCTTTGAATGACTTAGCAGTTGTGTCATAGTATAGCCAAGTCATCATTCATCAAGGCAGCATTTTGTTTACCAACATCATCTATAATTCATCTGATTGTTGACAATCATCAACAAATACCTCTCAGGCTAAGTTTTATCAGAAATGAGTATCTGCACGGCTGCAGCATACTAACTAACCCTGGTTTACAACCAGAGGAGAAACACGAGAAGGTGCTTGCTCCTCTCTGAGAAGAGGAACTGTCAGCCTGAAAAGGCACTGCCAGCTGAGGCTGCATTTCCCTGGGCTGTGTTTCAGCCCAGCACTAGGATTTACAGCTTTCTGAAGCACACAGCGCTTGTTCTGTTGTGTGTGAATGCTCTGAATTGAATTCTGCATTACACACAAATTCGGGCTTATTTTAGAAAAAGAGAAGTGCAACCAACCTGTTCTATATTCCCAACAGAGAAAGAAGTGCAAGCATAATCTGTCTGTTTTTGTCTCTCAGAATGGGATTGAATCATATGCTTATTTATACTATGATCGAGTTACTTGTGGAGAACTCCAGATTCGTAAAAATTCCTGTTAACTTTGTGGAAAAGGGTGCAGTAGTCGAAATATTATCATCTTAAGACAGGCCTTTAGATCATTACTTGTGTTATGTCTTTTATGGGTAAGGGTCAACATGCAAATTGTAAAAAAGTTTCATATTAAGCTGACAGGGTAACAGCTTAATTACCCACAAAGATTATTAATACAAATTACTGGAAAATTTATAGAGCTCCAGTAGCTTCCCTAGTAGCTTTTAGTGCAAACTTTTCTCTGACATTTGCATCACAGATCTCAACATTTATATTCTACTTATCTACTGGTGCATGGACAAGGAGCTACGTTAGATGTAGCAAAAGAAGAGTATCAAAGTTCTGCCTTTCAGATATGAGAAAGACCCTGGCTGAGTAAAAGACAAGTGGCAGCTGTTCCAGATAGGATGGAACAAGATGGAATGGAAAAGGAAATAATTTCAAAGTTTTGTGAAAATATTTTACATTTCAAAAACATATTTGATTATTGTGTATAAATATGTAAGAGACAGTAGAAATGGAATTTAAAGAAAAGATATTTTAAAAGAATGTTTAAAGTAAAAATAATCCTATTTTTCTTATTCCATACTCAAAGTTTGCCCTATGAATCTTAAAACTATGAAAAATTAATGCATTTTCTGAATAGGTAGAGCAGATTTTTAGGGTGCAAGTAGGATAAGGAATAAAAGTTGCCTTCAAGGCCAGCAGCAAACACAAACCAGTGTTCCAATCCAAAGACTAGACTAGAGCTGTCTGATGCTCCAAAAAAAAAACCCCCAAAAAACCAAACAAAAACAGATGCCTAAAACACTGTGGATATTATTAAATTACATCCTGCATATTCATGAGGAAATGTATGACCGGATGTATAAGCAGCCATAACCACTTTGTCATTAAAATTGTGAAAAGATATAGTGAAATACAGAGAGCAACACATAGCATTAGGAATAAGTTATCATGCAAATTAGCAATATCCTGGCAATATCCTAGACTGGTATATCCATGGATTAGAGATGGTCTGCAGTGGAGAAGTTACTTTTATTAGAGTTAAAAGGAGATTAAACAGTCTACTGGAGATTTCTTAAAACCCTAATAGTCTTTCACATGCAGAAGTGAAGCTGAAGTGAATAGGAAGAAATTATTAAAAAATGACATGTAGCCAACAAATGTCATTACCATAAAATTGAAAGATACCAATGCTGGTGCAAGTCCAAGAAACCATACTCAGTAAGGATTGTTTAATCATTTCAAAAGCAACTGATATTAGTACAAGAAAGTACAAGATAAAGTCTTAAAAATATTTGGAAAACTCCAAATTTACAGCCCCTAAATGCTGAGTATTTTCACAGAATGTGATCTTGAAAGCTGAAATCCTGCATTTATTAGCATCCAGGCAGTTATATTTGATTTCTTTAGCAGAAACTCAAAATTCAGTCAGACATTGCATTCTTAAATTTTTGCAGTGCTATTGCCTAAATACCTTCTACAACATTGCAAGATTCTTGAACTAGATGTCTTCATGGAAAGGCTTTTTCACAGAGTTCAGTTTGCATGAATAACATGCTGGATGTTTCTTCATGGATTTAGCAACTCCTGTGTCTTTTAAATCTGAGGCAAATTTAGTCCCTGCATTTAGGAAATGAAACTGAAGCTTAAATGCTGTAAGGCCTGGGTTTGCTGACTTGGCAGGCAGCAGGATACCTCATCAGTAAGGTGTTATGACATTGAGCAGAATATTCTATCTAAAAAGCACTTGTGAGATCTTTTAGGAGATGAAGAAAACCTTAAATACATGCAAAGGGAGTATCTCAGTTGGAGAAGCTGATATTTGGTCTATCCTTAAACATTTTCTTGATGAAACCTGGTTTGGGAAGGAGTTTTTTTGATTTTCTCTTTGGTATGGGGTTGGTTTTTTTCATGAACTGGCTGAAGGTGAAAACTCAAATCTGGTTGCTGCCAGGAAAACCTTCTATAGAAACATTCCCTTACTTCCAGCACCTGTCATTGCCCTTGCATGCTCTGATAAGTCTTCCCTTCTCAAAACTGAGGAACAAGAGATCTGTACAGACAGAGGGTGTGTACCTACAGCTTTCCCCCTTGATATTTCTGAGATGGTGAGCCAGCACACAGAGCCCCCTTTTAAAGGGGCATTTTCTTTGCAAGGTGTTTTACTGATGCCAGTAACAGCACTGGGCAAATTAATTGCAAAAGAAACGATACACATTAATTACAAGCACCTTCATGTTGCTGCTTTCTTGACACTGATTTCAGAACATAGGTAATTGTTAGAAACCAGGCACACAAAGTGAACTTTGAATACAATGTCTGGGTTTGGAGTTAGTGTCCCTGTAAGGTGACGTGTCTCTGACAACTGGGATGACAAGGAGGAAATGTTGTAGGAAATGCTTGAGTAATGCCTGCACTGCAGGCAGAAAGGAGTCAGCAGAGCTGCTGAGCTTTTATCTACACATCTCCACCAGTGCCAGCACCAAAGATACAGCAGCACTGACTTAGCCAGCAATGCATTAGCAACATACTGAAGCCCAGGCTGCTGTGTCTTCATTTATCCTCATGTTTCATCAGGTCTCCAGAGAATGGTGGGGGGTGTTAAATCCCTCAGCACAGGATTGATTTGAGTGTCCTGCAGAGATAATTCACATGTCAATACTGTTAACCATTTCATTTTTTCTTATGAAGGAAGGGAAGAATGATAACAAATCACATTGGAATCTAGTTTCAAGCTTCCAACCAACCAACAAATCAAGAACTGGAAGCTATACTCAGCTGAAGAAAATGGTAAAGGGCATGCATGTTAGGGAGTCAAATATGAAAATCATAGTATGAACAGGCAAAAGAGATAATAGGGATCAATTTACAAAAAGCAAAGATTTTCTTCCAAAATAATGTATCAATAGAAGCGTGTCTGCCAAAGAGTTTCTGGAAGTGACAATTAGTCAAAAGGCTTGTGCTTTATTAGAGGAGTGAAATCAATGCAGTAAGTGGCTGTTAGGAAATAATTGAGAGATGACCTATAGCTTCTCTACAGGAGAAAAGCCAGAGCAACTGCCTCAAACCAAAATTTAAACAAGCAAGGGTTTAGGTCAGAAAAGAGTAAGTTAATAGTATTTCAATAAGAGTCCTGAAAGAAATCACACATGGAAGTACTCCTAGCTTAAACAGTTTTCATACATACAGAATCCTGAGTATTCCTTTAACACATCAGTGGAAAACTAGACCAGAAAATCTCACTTTTTATACCAAGTGAATTAATAAAAATTTCAATAAAGGAATAAGCAGTGTACAGACAAATAAATACAACATAGGAAAGTCAGGATACGAAGCTACGTCTCACAAGGGTATTCAGGCTCCCTGAAAGAGATGATAAATGGGGGTGAGGCCATTTAGATTGATCTATACTTGGATTTACAATGAGGTTTTGACAAGCTTTTCATGAAAGGGTTTTAAAAAAATTAAACTCTATGGAACTACAAGGAAGGCCCTTTCCAGGATAAATGACTTATTAAAAGGCACAAAGTAAAGAATGAAAATAAATAGTAATTTTCATAATGTAGGGAAGTTAAACTGTAAGCCCCTATGAATCGTCCCAAATGCATTTAAAGCTCAGGAAAGGAATAAATAGTGAGGTGACAGAGTTTCTTTATGATTCAAAATTATTCAGGGCACTAAAAATGAAAACTGATTACGAGAAGCAGCAGAATGATCTCACAATGCTGAATGATGGGACAATCAATCAATGTCAGGTGAAATTTAAAGCATAGCATTTGAGGGAAAAATAGTCTAGATATATATATTAATGTACTCTAAATTACCCCCCAGCCTCCAGGAAAGATCTTGGAGTCATTATTGATAGTTCTTTGAAAATGTTAGTTCATGGATCAGGAGCAGTGAGGAAGAAAAACAGAAGAGCAAGAATTAATAATGAAGGATGAAAAACAAGAGCAAAAACATTGTTATGCCAGTTTATAAACCCATGGTGTTCCCACAGCTTGAATTCTGCATGCCTTTCTAGGCAACCCATCTCTAAAAGGATAGAGCAGGAGAAAAAAACCAGATAAATACAATCAAACAAACCCAGAAAAAAAAATACAGTATCCATACAAAGAAGGATCACACACACTAAGGTTTTTTAAACTCCAAAAGCAATGGTCAAGGAAAGGTAGGAGGGATTTATGTAAAAATAAGGGATATAATTGCAAAGTTATTCATTATGCCCCAGTTTTATTTGATGTTGCTTAATTTAAACATTATCAGAGTTTTTACTGCAGATTAAATCTAGGAAAAGAGAGCAGATTTTTCTTTTTTTGACCACCATCTATAACTAAAATATCAAAATTTACTGCCAAGGACACTGTGGGAACCAGCATCTAAACAGGTCTAGAAAAAAAAACCTGAACAACCCACATAAATAATAGATAAATTAATGAAAGGAATGACCTGTGAGAGCCTGAAAGATGTGACTAAAAGAGCAGGCTTGATCTGAAGCCTGCCATGGCATCACAAACTCATTTGCTTCCTCTGTAGTAAGCTCAGATCTCTTTGCTCTCATTGAGATCTTCCCTTTCCCAGTTGACAAATTTTGACCATTCTATTTAAAATATTGTTTCAAAATACAGGAAGCCTAGGGGTTGAAATGCCAGATGGAACCCTTAAATTATTCAGGTTTGATGACACGATGTCAAAGCAGTGCTCACCCAGAAGATTCTCTCTATGTTGCTGTATTTACCTGAATCTACATATATACATATAAAGGAGCAGGATAAATATTTTTTGCATCCTTTTATGACTCTCACATGCAATAAGGACCTTAAACCTGTTGAGGAAATATGCCTGAAAATTGAACCATAAATTTATCTCTGCTTCTCTGATCAATGTAGATCATCTTGCACTCTTTACTTGACTGTATTAGTCTGAAGAATAGAGCAAAACCTCAAAAATGTCCATTAGAGTGTAACATATCCTGATGCACATCGAGGGGCAGAGACTCTCTAGTCTTCCCAGTCCTTTTGGAAACTGCCTTGGACTTCCAAATATTCGTTCAGTGGCCAGCTTGAGAGAAGAGAATGATCTTATTTTTACTTCCCAGTGAATTTCATGCTTTCAAGTTCACAAACATAATTAGGGCAAATCGAGCTGAAAAAAACCAGCAAAGGGTACTTCTAAATCAACTGAAGCAAGCTCCAGCTCCATCCTCCATGGAAATTGCTCTTTTTCCTCATTTCCTGAATTTGGTGGCAGTGACTGCACCAAGTTTGTAAGCAGCTCTGCCTGGCTTAATAATAATACACTGGCAAAAAGAAACACATTCTTTCTCTGGTTTTTATTGCCTGCAAAATGCCATGAGAGTTTCAAATTCAAGCAATCAATGTGAAGGAGAATAGACCATAAAAGCAAAGATTATTGCCTCAGAAATAGCTCTACTTTCCCTATCTCTCAATAACGAGGCAAGAACTTTATGGAAGATTTGACAGTGTCTGGTGCATGGTATAAAGGAAAAAGGAACACATACATGATTTAATACCAGAAAAAAAAAAAATTGGATTTTAGACAGCTTGCAAGAGAGAGCTGGAAAGAGCAGCCTCCTGTCTTTGCAAATAATGCTCTTAAGTTAAAATCTGATCTTAATGCTTCTATTCTGCACCAAGAAAATGAAATGCAACCACCAGAGAAAAGTGCAGAAAGTCAAATGTATTCCTGCAAAAAAGCAGTGTGCAAATTGCATGCAAATGAGTTGTCATTTTCTAAGAGCACATCTCCCATTAGAAAAGGAAAACTTAACAGAAAAAGCATGCTGTTCACATACTGTTTGTAAGCTATTAAGGTAGACTGAAAGTGATGCTCTGCAAACTCTATTTTCATCTGTTTCTTGCTGATGAAATACACTCGAAGACCTACTTTTAAAACATACACAAAGTTAATTTATTCTTCAGTATGAAGCAGAGAGAAATTCTGGTGTATCTTTGATCATGAAGACATACCTTGTTAAGAAATATATGCCAGATGCTTAGATTCGGAGGGACTGGGTGTTTTGGTCAAACTCTGTCACAAGAATATATTTTCTTTACCTTGAACATTTTAAAACATCTGTTATCAAATTCCTTCAGAAATTATTTCAAATGTATTGGTGCTGGTTCAGATTTTTTTTTTTTTTTACTTTACCATTATTATACATATGTCAAAATTACATCAAACTCGGCTAGACTACTAATATGAATTTCTTATCTTATCTACTCTGGAAATGCTTAAATAGCAGGTATTTTAAATCTCAAACATACAGCACAAATAGAGACAGCTTAACATAAAACCCCTACCTTCACTTCCCCAGAACAAAATTACTGAACCTTCACTAACAACTAAAGCTACAGTGTCCTTAAGGATATTATAACAAAACTTGAAAGAAAATAGTTATTTTCGCCCTGTTCATGGTGTCCGTGCTCAGAGTGGTATGCTACAAAATGGTGCAAGAAATATCCATATTTTAGAACTTCTACTTTATTTTTTCAAAACTGACTTTTTATTTGGGGGAGAGAGGTAATGAACCTCAAGGGAAATTTTAATAATTGTTTTTTCTTTTTGGAAACAGAATGAAAACACCTACTGACATATCAACATTCACCAGAAAGAGAAACACACAGAGAAAACAGCTCTGCCTTGCAATGTGAGACCTTTCAGAGACTCCTCATGCTCTAAACCAATTTTTGAAGAGAGTCAGTGTTTGAACTCATTCAGATCCTGCAGCACTGATGGGTGTGAGGCTTCAATGGCTGGAAAAACCTGGGACATAAAGCATATGAGCCACTGCTCACCATCTGCGTTACAGGAGGGACAGGAGGGGAATATTCTGAAAAGAAATATATCTGTGTGAGCAAACTTGGGCAGTATGGCAAAAAGTCATTTGACAGCCAACCTCACCAGAGAGTAATTACAGTCCAAATTAGAAACAAATACGGTAAATGTGCAACTTTAACGGCTAAAAATTTCCGCTCTTTTCAAATATGTTTTTCATGTTATATTTTGGGACACAAATATAATATCAGTCTCAAAATATCCTCATTCCCTTTTTAATATAACATTTATTCTGTTATGTTGATTTTTGTTCATCTCTGAGCTGGAATTTAACAGTAGATTAGACCACTTTAGAGCTTTTGTTACTATGGTAACACTGCACTGCTGTTATATTTCTTCACCTCCAATCTTGATTTTGAGGTGAGTGGCTATATTTATTCCTGTCCTTTATAGGATCTCAGTGTGATGGAAAAGCATTTGGTAGAAGAAAAATGTTAGCATAAGCTCCCACCATAAGGTGGGGGGTCCACAGTGGCTAATTTGTGCTGAAGGTCAAGTATGCAGTGGGTTAAATGCATTCACTTCACTTTACAGTCTTTCAGTTCTAAATTAAATTAAATTGCAGGTGAGTAAAGTTTGTGCTGGTCACCCTTGAGTTGCCTCTCTGAATAGCTTAGGAACAGGATGGCATTAGAAAGGTTTTCTGAGATCAACTCCAGCTCCTATGAGAGATGAGACATTTATCATCCAACACAAAGATGGAGAAAGCCAATCCAGCAGCATCAAACAGATGCCTTATGCTCTACAAAACCTTCTCCTTCATTGGAGCTGCAGCCCACACTGCAGAAATTTCCTGCAGATTAGGACCACAAAATGTGGAGATTGTCCATAGCCTCAGAGAGCCCAATTGTCCCCCATGCAGCTCAAACTGCTGCTGCTCTGTGGAAAATCAATTTCCCACCTGTCTGCACTGCACCTGGCTTTATTGGCCTATAATAGTGGATACCTCACATGAACACCACACATGCACAAAAATACAGACAGTGTTGGAAGCCAGGTTCGTTAAAAACATACCTGACACTTCCCACTGGAGAATTTTCTTTCATGGTGCTTATAGTTTTGTTAAACTGATCTGAAGCTTAAAGGTAGGCTGTTTATTGACTGAATGTTTAGATGAGCATCATAGGATGGTTTGGAAGGAACCTTAAAGATCCTCTAGTTCCAGCCCCCTGCCATGGGCAGGGACACTTTCCACTAGACCAGGCTGCTCAGAGACTCATCCAGTCTGGCCAGGAGCACTCCCAGGGTGGGAGCAGAATAATCTCCTCAGTCTTCCTTGGCAGAAGGAGAAAGACTTCTCAGGTAAAGTAGCTTATGATACAGAGAATCTCCTGAATAAAATCGCTTTTGAGAGGCAGGGCTTTCTCTCAGAAAATTAAGGAAGTGTAAGGCTACTTTCTTATTAAGCTATGACTAATGTGAATACTCCTTCTAGGCATTTTTAGCATGCTTATATGTTCAGGGGAAATTTTAAGAAAAATGTTTGGGCAATTTTTGATGTAGAATTACAGAAAAAATACAGTTTTCCCATATGGCCTTTTTTTCTGGGGCATGTCTTTCATCATCCTTTGAAAATCAAGCCAAATTCTGTCAACTCAGGAACCTGTAAAATATATAGCTCACTCACAGAGGTAAGACTCTTCCACCTTCGAAATAAATCCTCTCCTCCCCACCATGATAGAACCTCACCTCTCAACCTCCATTCCCAAGGGAGCAGGCAGCATTGTGCCATCACCTCCAAGCTCCCAAAAAGCGCATGCAAACCCCTTCGTTTTAGACAGCAGGCAGGATTAATTGCTATTAATTAGGCAAGGGGTTGCATCTGCCTAATTCTCCCAGCACCCACAGGGTGGCGATCGTGTTCTGTGCTATCAAATTAATGGCTTTTGGCTCGCAAGGTCACTTTGCACAAATAAGCATCATGCACATCCTCTCGAAGGATTCTTCTGATTTCTTGTCTTAATGCTGAAAAATTGCGGGATTCATCATATCCCACCTGCGCCTGATTTTTTTTGCCATTAATCTAAATCCCCACTCTTAGCTTATTTCATCAGTTGGTCTCATTTCATTTTTCTCCTCATCTGGCAACGAGTCCAATGAAAATTATCGCATGATGTCATGCAGGAATTCATTTTCACCCAGCAATATTTTTAGGGGTTGCAGGCTACCTCTCATAAAGATATCTGATTGAATAGTAACTGGTAAACACTAAACTGCATATCAAGTAGCATAACTCACTCCAGCAGCTCACTAAAGCTTCACTGGGTTTGTCCTTGAGGCAATGAAAGTAACTACTTAATATTTCGCCATCTCTTTGATCATTTTTATAACATTTAGTTAACAAAGAACAGTAGCTGAAATGTAGCATCTGCTTGTCAAAAAAAAAAGAAAAAGAAGAAGAAAAAAAAATCACACTTTTATTTTATTTTTTTACCTTCTCTTTCTAATGAGATTGATTGAGACATAAAGATGACATGTATTTGCATAGAAGCCAAGAGCAATTCCACAGGAACAAGTGAATCTACATTAGTAATAGAAGGAAAATAATGAAAATACAGAAAACATTCAGAGCACAATAACAGCCATGGTTCCATTTAACAATTACAAGAGAGTGAATTGATCATATCTGGGGAGAAAGGCAACATTCTTTGGGGATTAAAGCACACTGGCAATTTCTTGCTAAAGACAACAGCTTGTTTAGCCTGTGATTCGTGTAATTGTTTCCCTGTGTAAATTCTCTCAGAGAAGACCAGATTGGCAAAACTGAAGCCTACTATGTACAGGACCAAGGAAGTGTGCACAGGAGAAGAGGAGAATCAGATTCTGAAATATTCACTCCTCCTGGATGTTCATAGATTTTCCAATTTGGTTTTAAAATAAAAATATATTAGCATCTAGCTAGGCAAACTTAAGTTTACATATAAAGTAGGCCAGGTTGATCTTGATGGAGTGAGAGAACTTGTCTGGAATAAAGATGATTATGCTCTACAAGAAAAATAAGAATGGGCAGCTTATTTGGGATGCAAATATTTTGACATTTATTCAGTGATTTAGTTGGCATCAGCAGCAGAAACAGTTCATATCCCTTCCTGTGCCACTTGACAGAGACCTCAGGAGAAAAAGCCAGAAATACTGAAAAAAAACAATGGCTCGATGTAGTATTACTGGGCAGAAATCTTTGGCCCTAGAATCAGAGTACCTTGACTTTCACAGCCCTGAATCAACACTTGGACTGGTGAAAGATATGTACATCTCTCTAGAGAAGAGTGTGATGTGTGCTGGTAGAGAAAAATTCAGTTCACTTGGTATAAATATAAATAATTTTGTCACAAAACCAAGCAAAAAAAAAGAACCATCCTTTCCCAGTCTCTGGTTTGAAGCATCAGATTTGCATTTGGGATCAGCGCTAGCTGGCTCTTGGGGAAGAACTTTTGTGGACAACATGTGGCTGGCTTCTATCCCCATGTGAGTTAAACACTGCAACATTGGCAGGAATTGTCTCCCAAATTCCCAGGAGCACAAAAGTCATAGCTCATGTCAGTGCACTCATGATACAAACCATCCTTGTGTGCTGGGTGTCACCAGCACTGACATCCAGCAAACAGAGAAAGTTCCTGGCCAAGGGAAGACAAAATCTGCCACTTTGCTAATGTCCAGGACGACTCTGGCTCTCAGGAGGCTCCAGTAAGTGGAAGCAGCTACAAGTAGGAAGCTTGCTAGATGTGGTGGCTGAATCAGCTGGTGCACAGTCAGGGCTGGAAGATCTTTCCAAACGTGCCAGCACTGGAATGAGCTGAGGGAACATCAGGAAAGTTGGGGTGGGGCACTGAAAGATAAGGAACATAAGTATTGCTGGTAGCCCTTCAAGGAAGGTCAGTGAAGAAGCTGAGAACAGGAGGAAAGAAGAACCAACTCACATCTGTGGCAACTCTTTTCTCTACTCCTGGTGAAATTCAGCCTGTTCTCAGAGAGGTTCAGATGCCCTTGAAGGGAAAGAACACCTTGAGACTGAGGTCTTCAACCATTTAAATTGCTCTGTCCTGCTCCTATGGGTAGGCAAACTTACTTGGCAGTTTGCTAAGTTCCAACCACGCTGTCAGACATACCTTTCTGGGTGTCTGTCCCTGTGAGTTTCAATTTGATATCAGTAGGCAGAGATAGGCACAGAAATCCTTCTGAAGTGGGGAACTTGTCACCTGGCGGCTAACACTGGGAGGGAGAGCCCAGACATGCAAAGGGAGGCCAGATTCTCACAGCTCTCCTTCCCCAGGGTCTGGCAAGTCTTTTCATGTAAAGAAATTTGCAGTACTCGCTGTGCTGGGGTCACTATCCCAGAATAAGCAAGACACAAATTTGACGCTTTGACTTTGTCCCCTCACTTAGCAGGACCAGACCAGCAGTGTGAGTGTTGCTCTCCTCCTCCTCCTCCTCCCCTTTGGGAGGGCAGAAATAGGTTTGTGCTGCCCTGTATTTCAAGGAGACAGTCCCATTTTACTGGGAGAGCAGGAGCAGCCATCTGCTCTTGGATGTGGGAGACCAGATTTGAAGGGTAAAACTCAGTTGTATGCAATCCTCCCTCAGTAGAGAGATGCTTTCAGCTTCACTGCAAAAAGGCAGCTTGTTCTTCCCAAGACAAGTGCATCTTAGCCACCTCCATAGAACCCTAATGACAACAGAGTGCCTTGTGGAACTTACCTGGAGACAGAGACATCAAGTGAAGAGTACTTGTGGCTCTCCTTATCCCTCTGTGTCCTCGTTAAAAATGAGAGCTCTCTCTGGGACTTGGCAGTGGGTTATGTGAGGGTTATGGGCTGTGGCACATCACCCCTTGCCCCATGACAAACACACACACTCCATCCAGCACAGGTCACCTGAACACAGAGCTGTTAACTTGGCTGCCTGCTGAAAAGTTTTGCTTCCACTAAGGAAAATGTACGAATTTACAACATAGCAGAGTTGAAGATGACTATGCCCTCCTTAAAAGGATTGAAATCAACCAGTTCAACACACATACTTTTTCTTCATTAAGTTTTCAGAAAGGGCTAATTAGACCAGACAAGCCGGCAAGAGCCTTGTACTGAAAACTCAAATTAGACCATGCATTTTATAAGAGATTATCAGCCAGAGCCCATTACCAGGAGAGAAGAGAATTAGAGTCCAGTTCTGTTCAAATAGAAACTTTGGGGCCCACTAAGAGGACAACGATGATATTCTATCTGAAGAGAAATGATAAAATGATAGCATTAAGCCTGAAGTCCTGAAATTGTTAATTTTTTACTCTTCCTTGTGTTTCCGGTACTTAAATGCAGTACTTTACCATGTGTGAGGGCAAAATCTGCAATTTTCCTTATTACTTTTGATTTCAGAATAGGCAATTCCTTTCCACTGTAATATTTTTCGAAGTTCAAGCACACAACAACAAATAAAGCATCAGCCATATTTCTGGTCACAGATGAGGCTGTGTCCTTTTGCTGACACATTTTGTCTAGGAAAATTTGGCTGCTTTCAAACGTTTTTTTTTTTATTAGTTTTATTGCCTGTTACTTTTAAAAGAGATTAATTCCTTTGAGGAATTAATAGAGACTTATACATGTCAGAACCTCATCTGCTGGAAAGCAGTGGAAGTTAGAAAGTCTCTAAATTGGCCAAGTAAAACCCAAGATACTTGACAGGAGAAATGGTGTAGAAACAATCTAACATACCTTTCATTTAAACTCATGCTTTTTAGTAGCTGAATAAAATTTTTCTTGATGTATATTTGCATTTAGACCAAAAAGATTCTATATTTATATATGTATATATGTATATATATTTTTTATGTATATTTTTGCATTATTAAGGTGAAGAAAATAATTTGCCTTCTAATACTTATTCTCTTCTTCGTTCTGTTTTGTTTTTGTACTCCGTGTTTCCTAGCTGAGGACATTAAATTTCTATTCATGTTTTGTTCTTCAGTTTTTTGTGCCCTTGCAGCTGATTCAAAACAAGGATGCTGAAGAAAGAATAAGAAGATTTTTATAGCAATCAGCTGATAAAAGTTGCAGCTGATCACATGATTAAAAAAACATCTTGACGTTAAAGAGAGTCTGAATGTGAAACATTTGAATTTTAATTGTAAATGTTGTCTGCTGATTTGATAGTGTTTGTTCTGATACAGACCAAGCTTTCAGTGAAGAATCACCCTCAATGAATCAGACACCCTAATTCAAAACATTTGGCTTAGACGCCTTTTTATATAAGAGTTACTCTTACCAAACTAATGAGAGCTGTTTCAGTCCCTTCGTCCCTTGAGTTTCAGAAGAGAAGAGGTTAAGGGAATTTCATGCTGCTTTGTTTCTGCCAGCACAAGTCCAGGGGCTGTGAAGCCCATCTGCAGCAAAGCACTCTGCCACAGGCCATGTGG
This sequence comes from Sturnus vulgaris, assembly GCF_052056855.1. Classification (NCBI taxonomy): domain Eukaryota; kingdom Metazoa; phylum Chordata; class Aves; order Passeriformes; family Sturnidae; genus Sturnus; species Sturnus vulgaris. Next base: position 15,656,343 of record NC_142245.1, on the reverse strand, counting down.
TCTTTGCACTTGTTTTACATGGCTTAAGATGTTCCACGAGGGTGATAATAAGATGAGCTGCGAGAAGCTGAATGCTTGACCCCACACTTGTGTTGCTGTGTTTTATACACCAGAAGAGTGTTAATTATAAGCAGAGAACCAGTAGCCTCTAAGGGCTGAAGTATCAGGTGGAGATACTCCCCTTCTTGAGACCAACTTTTCCTCTTCAACAAACGTGCTGTTGTGACACAGAAAAGAACGAGATATCTTCTTCAAAAGGAATATTTTGTATATACTTATGTATGGGGTTGCCCTAACTTAATGAATCATCCTCTCCTACTGAATTGAAGGTGTGATTCAGAGTCGAAACTTTATGCTCACTTCACATAAATTATCATGCTTTGAGTCAAATTAATTATTATTACAGGCTTCCTTTCATAATCTTTGATTTCAGGGTAAAACTGCAGCTGACCATGGTTTTATAGGAAAACCCAAGTGCCATAATTTACAGTTAAAATTTTTGCTTGCCTCCTATTCGTGCCTCCATGTATAAATCCACCCCTCTCTTGCCAGGATCACCTCTTTCCCCCAGGATTGTGATTTTACCTTCCTAGTCCATGGTGACTCACTGGGATTGCCCCCACAGAGCTGGCCTTGGCACAAATACTTGCCTTTGTGCTCTTTCAAGGGGCAGTAAGGGTGAGGAACTGGACCCCCATTAGCTTTCAGAAAGCTCTGTGTCACTCTGTGTATTACAAAGAGTTAAAAGAAAAGGTATATCATAAACCCTCCAAAAATCCCCCTATATATATGCTGCACTTATCAGCTGTCATCATCCTTCATCCATTAGGTATCCTGACATACACAGGCACCAACTCAACTCACTGTCTCTGTTCCAGTCCACCTCTCCTTTTTAGCCTTCACTCATCACACACCATCACATTCACTCTTTGTGCCCTTTTCTTGACTGTTTGTCTGGTGTCTTGAACTGACCAAGCCAACACATGGAGTTTTCCCCAGAGGAAAACTTTCACCAATTTTACCCAGAGACTGATTTAACTACTCATTTGTCTTAACAGCCAAGAGCAAACAGACAAAAAAAATGCACAAAGCCCTAACAGAAGCTTTTTATAAATTATTTTTTCCAATTATCATTACATTTACTTCCTTAAGCCATGCAATTTGAGATGAACAGCTTTTAAAAAACAGTGTCTAGGGTGTTAAATCCTGTCCTGATGAGCCAGGTTTGTTAGGGTCTTTTCACCACTCTTCTGCATTTATACTGAGAGGTTCAAAGTACAGCTGAAAGAAAACTGGCTCTGTTTCTAAAAGATGCAGGCTTTTGTTTTCATAGCCTGTTCAAACAAACATAGTTTGTTTGACATGGGTGAGTTTTTATCTGTCTGAAGTGTGCATAACTGAAAAAAGCCTCAAATCAAAATTGCACCTACAGTTTGGTTTCAGTGAAACTGCTCCTACAGAGTTGGTGAATTTTCATGATGGTTGACAAGCTTTGCATAAAATTGACGCTGCTATTGAAACCTAGAGGTCTGCATATAAACTTCAGCATCCATCCTCTCCTTTTTCATCCTCTCTTGTAGGCCAGTTTCTTTATTACTAAAACTGCAAGTCATTCAAAAGACATTTACATTGCTGCTTTTATATCATGCAATGCAGCTGTCTCCCAAATTATCCACTTCAGAGAATATTTACGGAATAGAGGGTAAGTACTGGCTTACCAAAAATCTGAGGTTCTTTTGGCACAGATGCTGTGGTAAAATGAGATCTCAGTGACTCTGGAAATTCGAGGTTCAGTAAATTAAGTGATTTTTGGTTAGCTATGTGCCACAGAAAATGGAGGAGCTGACTGGTCCACAAATTTACTTTTTCTCCTATCTTTTAAGATATCAACCAATGTAGACCTTCCAATACATGCCTTCCAGAGAGCAGGTAGGTGTGATGAGCAATAGGGCTACATCTGACCCCAGGCATCAGCTGCTAGTCTTGGGAAGGCTCAGTTTTGCCATGAAGATGTGACCCATGATGTTGCTTCCCATCTGATCAATCCCTTTACTCCCTTCTCCTTTCCCCTTAGTTTACTTACTTTTTTTTTTTCCCCCCAACTTTCCTATTAATGCATTCTCTTTTAATGCTGGTCTAGAAGAAGGAAAGGTGAGCCCAGCTGCAACCCAGCAGGTGCTGTGCTGTTTACAAAAAGTTACAGAATTAGTACAGACACTGACGGTGCCTTTATTCCTCCCTCAGATGTCCTGTGTGCTGGTGGGAGCTGACAGGAACTTCTCTGTTCCTGGGTTCTTATTGAAGCATAACTCTCACTGGACTAGAGGGATTTTTATCCAAATAATGAAAATACCATGTCAGGTTCATGGTATTATATTTCACATGTGGACCTTTGTGCTGCTTTTGCACATATCACATCTGGTGAGAAAGGAAGGAGACATCCACGGAAATAAATTGTTTTTAAAAAAGAAGCTGCTGAGAACTTCATCTATGTCTGATAAAAACCAATCAATGATTAATCTTTATAATTGACAATGTGTTAAACCATTGAGAAGGCTGAACACGCCTCTGTGAACACAGATTTTAAAACTGAACAAAGCCCAGGAGAGGCCCCTTTCCCTTCTGGTCTGAAGCAGGTAACACCCTGGCCAGCTCCTCTGTGCAGGGGGTGGGGTGTCTCCCATCCTGGCAGGGGTGGGCCCCCAGTGATTCCTAGGCAGGGGCAGGGGAGGCCCTTCTGCCACTGAGCTCCTGGCTGCTTCCCCTTCCTCCCAGCAAGGCCAGAATGGCCCCTGGCTTGGCTGGAATGCTGCTGCTGGATCTCACCAGAAACCACTGGGCAGGGGGAGCCATCGACCCTCGGATGCTGCCAAGGTGGAATTCTAGCTGGGTGCTAAGACCTGACCTCTCCCTCAGCGTGGCTGCCAAAGAATGCTCCATCATAAACAGCTCCGGCTGGCCCGGCAGGGATCCCAGGAGCATCTGCGGACTTCTGGCAAGATATTAAGTCATTCACTGCCCAGATGAGACTTGCAGACACTTTGTTCTCTCTCTTGAGTGAAAGAAAGGGACAGAGATGCAGACACGGACAAAAAACAGCAGAGAGACATCGAAGTCAGATAAGAAGGAGAAGTCAGGTGTCAGATGAGGGCATGAGGAAAGTCATGGACTGAAATTCTTTTTTTAAGCTATGGAGAAGATTACGATTGATAAATCAGACACTCTTGTTTCCCTATAACTTATGAAATGCTTATGGGGTGGATGAAATGTTCCAACTACAGACATGAGCAGAGGAACTCAAAGTAAGCAGATGTTGAAGTAAATGTGATCCCATGAGAAGTTTGAACAGGGAGAGAGAGAGAGGTGTGATGAAGTCCCTTGTCCCCAGGGAAGAGGAAGAAAGACCTCCGTTTTCAAAAGATGGAGAGAGCCCTTGCTTGAACTGTTAATCCTTAAATTTACGTGCCCCATAAATTGACCTGGTCCTTGATAACAGTTGTGGGAAAACTGTAGTCAAGGAAGGGACTTTTTCATAATCAGATTTCCATTCTCCTGGGTGGCTGATCACTGTGACATCGAGGTCATGAGAGAGCTGTTTCTTGTGGAAAAGTCTTCATAAACTGAAGAGAGATACTCCTCTCCCTAAGTAAATTGGAGAAAGATTATTTTAGAAGTGGTAAACTGACTGATTTGTTTCTGTACATTGTCAGTGTGGAAGAAAAGAGGTTTGGGGGGAGGAGAAGTCTTCTGAAAGTTTTATCCTGATTCTTTTTTTTTTCCTTTTAGTTTCTGTTAATAAAGTTCTTCTTTATACCCTTCAAAGTTTGAGCTGTTTTGCCTTCCTCCTAATCCTATTTCACAGCAGGAAATGAGTAAATAATTCTAGTGGGTGCACTGGTGATTTAGCCAGAGCTAAACCACAATAATTGGTGCATTGGCTGGGAAAATCTCAAACTGGAGAATCAAAACCTCTACACCTTTCAGAGGTCAGATTTCAGCTACTGTAACATATGCATTGCTGGATAGAAGAGCTTGGTCTCTGGGGAATGAGAGATTGAAACCCAAAAAAAGAAAGAATACAGCATGTCTGGGATAAAGAAAGGTTGGTTCATAGAGAGCAGACCTTTAAAAATGCTGTGTTAATTCTAAAAAAACACACTGGGGGCTACCACAATAGCGTAGTTGCACGAGTGGTTCACACAGAGACAGGCATTTCTATTACTGCAGATTCCTCATCGGGGGAACATGCCGCGTTCAGCTCCGCAAAAGCTCTCCTTCATCTTGAATGCCTCTCTTATGAGTGAGACAGTGTTACATTCACAGGCGGGTGCCAGCCACCAGCCCAGGGAGTTAGACGGCACGCAGAGCCTTCACACAGATATTTAGTCATAAATATTGTCCTTACAGAAAGGTGCAAGCTCCTGTGCCTTTGCGACTGAAGCGCCTGCTGTGGGTCAGTACTGCTGTTCAAGGGTTGAGCCACAGGAACCCAGTCCTGACCCAGCTGATACCTGTCTGGTAAGAGCTGGAGTGTACCTGGTATCTGTCCTCACAGTGGAACAAAGCAAGGAGCCTGGTCATACAGCTACACAATATATTCTGTATTTAAATGCAGCAATTAGTGCCTGCAACTGATAACAAATGACGTACACCTACACAGAACAGGATATTTACCACTATTTTCTTTTGCCAGCTTCAGGAACACTAACACTGTCCTCTGTTTGGCATGTTTTGGCCTTAAAGAAAAAGGCAGTGATTTCTGAGATAGCTCAGCGCAGTGCAGCACAAAGCCAAATAGTGTTGCCTGCCAAGGCTATGTAGGGGCAACCATCCACTACTAACCATCCACTATTACTCTAAAGGTGCAGCAGCTGGAGATGGCTCACTGCCGTGAAACTTCATGGCTCGTTCTTCTATCAGTATGCCTCAGTCTAGTGAGTGTCTGAAGAAAAGAAAGAACTCAATATACTGCTACTTGCTAGTGCTAAAAGAAGAAGAGAAAGAAACAGGTAAGGGGGGGGGAAAGGTGAAATTGAGTGTAATGAGTTCAATGCAAACCAAACATTATCAATACCTCTGCTGAACTGCCAGAACTTTTAGAAGCCATACATCAACAATCTATTAGTGACAGCAGATTTTGAAAAATTATTAAATCCCATGCTACGAGTAGTGACTTTCATCCGTTGTCTCAGTGGGCTAATCCCTCTTGTCATTTTTAATCCTCATTCCTGCACCTTGTAAGCTTCATCATGTTTTCTATGTAGTCGGGTGTTCTGTCAAATAAAGATATTCAAAAGGTTTCTGAAGCCTTGTGAGAGCCCTTACCTTTACTCAGAGTTTCTTAAGTAACATTTAATTTCTCAAAGGAGTGAGTGCAACCCATCTCAGAAAACGCTGCATTTTGGCAGCTGCCTGCTGGGCTGTGGACAGGAGTGAGGTATTGCCATTCTAGGTAACTAGAGGGCACCAAAAAGGAAAACACCATCATATTTTAGGAAAAAAAGAATTATTCAGAGTTATTAGATGAATTATATGCCTTGCTTGGATTTCACAGTGCTTTCAGAATTTCTGTTCTAACCTGATTTTAAGTTGCTCGCAATTTTCTGATACTATCAAGCCTCTTCTACCCTCCCTCTACCCCAAAAGGATTTAAGCTTTTATGTATTTTGAGATTAACGGACAAAAGTCTTACTCACTCCTAGAGAAATTTAATGCTTTATCCCATCCCAAGGAAGCAGTTTGGTGAGAAGGGGAATATACAAACCTTGACTTCCTTAAAATTATTATCCTTTTGGATTATAGGGCATTTCTTAATTTCTTGATCACAAAATATACTTGGCCTGCGTTAGTTATTAGACGTGTTATAGTTTTTAAAATGGAAAGTAAGGTTTAAAATCTTTTTTCTGCCATAAAGTTGCTGAAGCAATGGAGTGATTTGTGAGCTCTTTTCTGCCACCAGCCCTGGATGGGAGAGACAGTGCTCCTGTAGAGTGAATGTGCAACCTGCAAGTGATGAAAATGCACCCCTTTTAATTCCCATCTCTTTTTCCAATTGAATAAAGGAACAAAGCATATCAAGGTGGAATGCTGACACCAGCTACCATAAGAAAAACCTCTGCTATTTGTAACAATTACACTATGCATATAAGTAGCACGAAAAAGTAATTCGCTGGGTAGAAAATGCATTGCACTAGTCTGCATTAAGGCACAAAAAATTGACTTAAGAGTGAATGTTTTCTTTATTTTGTCATTAGACATACTTAAAAATGTCAAAGAGATGTGTGGAGATAACTTTGTCCTCTGAAGTTCCTGCTGAATTGGCAACAAATTGCAAGTATGTCAATGAATTTACATTGTTTGTTTCTAATAATTTGCTGATCCATTTTCTCAATGTCAGAGGAAGTTCCTCTTGAAAGGGAAAATTTACTCTACACCAGTTTGTCTCTAATGTCCTGTGATAAGAATCACTTTTTCCCCATTTTTGACATCTTGTGGAAAGCTGAACCTATTAATCTCATAATCTATTATTACTCACTTGAAAATACACCACTGATAACTCCATTTTCATCTGTCCACACTTTGCATTCACTATTTATACATCTCCACTGTCAGACTCAGTAATTAGTGTACAGATTAATGAACATTAACTGAAGCAATGGCTGAGAGTCTAAAGTTACTGCACTAAATACAAAGACAAGATCCAATTCTATTAAAAAGCTGTTTGCATAGGCACCTTAAAATTTTGTTTTTTCATTTCCTCTCTCCCACAGTCCCCTGAAATGTAAAAAGATATTAATATTTTAATGTTTTTACAACAGGAGAATTTCTCTAGTGATGGCTAATATTTTGTTGTAGAGAAAGGATGATTATCATTGACTTAAGCACTATTGCTTTTTTTTTTTTTTCATGGAATAGGCATCATTTTTATAAATACAAGTTTCAAAGTCATGGAGAATAAATGCCTTAACCTTGAGGAATGAACATCCATGTGCACTGCCAGATGAACAGCCATGGGATACCCCATCTTGTGGGCACAAAGCAGCAGCACTGAAAGGCTCTGCACTGTCCTGTCTCAGATGTCCACTCCTGTGTGATAGTGACACTGGTTACAATCCTTGATCAGAAGTATATGAACAAAAAGAGAATTCGGACCACACACATCTCAGTATGGGCAGAATTGATGCATATAGCTGCTGATTTTCCTTTTTTAATGTTACTTGCTTATCTATAGACAAAATTGGAATATCATCAATCTCATCAAAACAAATCTCACCTTTAAGCACTTATCAGTCTTTAGCTAGAAAATACAGAGGGACTGTTCCAGGCAAGATTACACATATCTCCTCATCTGATTGTTGCCCAGCAAACTACCCCCGTTTAGTTTAATTCATAGTCTAGGGGGTGTGTTTTATACTCATCTTTAACTGCTGAAAGGCTGTTGTGCCAACTCTGGAGCTGCAGTTTTCAAAACCATTTGTGAAGACAACAAACATTTCTTGGATTCAGTTATTTTTACCACCACTATATTTAATTACTCAGATGATGAGACAATTTAATTATAACCAACCATGCAAGCCTATAAAGCATTTGGAAGGTACTCCGAGGTTCAAATACATTTTCCTCCTTTGTTTCCAATGCAAAGCATAGCAGTGCAATACTGAAGTGTACATGGTACAGCTGTGTAGCCTTTTCCTTTGGATGAAAGCTGGTGAGCAGAACCAACTCATCAACAGAAGGCCATCCCCTACAAGCTCAGAAATGGATTCATAGTAGACATGCAGGAGAAGAGTTGCTGGTTCAAGTACCTTTTTCAGGTATTAACCACCTCCAGTCTGAATTTATCAGCCCATGAGAGTACAAGTTACAGATGCCTTCTTGGCCAGAATGAACAATTTGTGCTGTAGTAGCCACTTTGACTGTGGTATTCCCTTTTGTTAACATGAGCTAACATTTAAATTATAAAGTTATTTCACAATTCAAAGCTTAGTGCCTAGAGCTACTTTCTGTGCTATAGAAAGCTACACTGTGATTTTCATGAAGAATAATACCTGTATTGTTTACAGAGCAGGGCTGGAGACAGCTCTGCTCACTACCACCTGCAGGCACTGAAAATTAGAACAAGTACATGCTTAATCACTTAGCAGGAAAATGAAACAGTTACAACAGTTACAATAACAAAGAAAAAAACAAACCAAACCAACCAACTAAACAAAACCCCAAAACAAAACAAAACAAAACAAAAAACCAAAAAACCCAATATGCTACAAGAGTGCCAAATATCAGCTCTTTTTGACCTAGCTCTCAATGAGTAGTTTCTCAAGCAATGCCATTCATTTGGTAGGAGGCACATTTTTGCTTGCTGGCTACTCAGAGGCAGCTGAGACAATTCAGTGAGAGTAAATCTGACAGGAAATAAAAGTTCTGCTGCCAGAAAATAAGTAGAACTGCATTTTGACGAGAGCAGCGTACTGAATTGTAGCATTATTTGTATATGGCAGTCCAGGAAGGAAAGGGACTGGTAATTCTTTGGCTTGGATTTAGTACAAGGAGTTGATTTGGTGAAGCAGGGATGCACCTGAGAGGCCACCAGGTGTATGTGGTTGTCACTGGCTGCCTCACACACAAAACTCTCCAGAGGGGTTCCTTTCCCTGCTGATTGGAGACCCTTACAGCAAAGGAAAATTTTAATCTACTTGTAACAGAGGCTTCTTCTCCATGGACTTAAACAATAGTGCTCAAGGTCACAGCCTGGCTAAAGTTTTCTTCTGGTGGGTTTTTGGTGAAGGTAGGTGAATCTCATGGCAGCACCAAAAGGAACCAGAATATGACTGAGTAAATGAGGTAGAATAAATGCATAAATATTTCTAATTGTTTAGCTTGTTTGCATCTTTATTAGTTTAGCTGTTACTGGAAAGCAAAATAAATATAATGGGAATTAAATTTAACTGAGAGCATAAATTTATTCCGTTTATATGCACCACATCTTGATATAAAATACATCCAATGTACCTGCTGCCTCTTAAAAATACAAATAAACACTCACAATTATCTTATTAACTATGTTACAAGAACTTAGGGATTCATGTCTTTCACTGTAGCCCTTATATTTAAAGGCAATATTTCTCTTAGCAGATTAGTATCCTTCAGGATGTACAATTCTTGCACAATAACTGTCTCCTAGGACACCAGAAGCACATGTCCTCATGACCTCATGTCCAAGAACTTGATGGGGGGACACCATTTTATCTTTGAAAACTGTTCCTCATGTGTTTCAGAGTGTGAACACTGTGTTCACACAAGTAGCAATCAATATCCACCAATATCCACCTCCATGAGCATTCTAGACTCAAGACAGCCATCAAATCCACAGTTTCAAAGCACACTGGATGAATTTTACCCAGCACAAGCAAGAACTTCTGGTATTGCATGCTCAAAAATGTCTCTCCAAAGGAAACTAATTTGGGGCTGCAACTGGAGTCAGGCAGAGAAGAAGGGAGTGAGCTGACCCTATGAATTTGTGTCACCCATTTTTACAAATCTCTCCGGGAAAACTGCCTCTCGATTCCCAAGAGAGGAATAAACACAGTTCAGAGTCTCTAACCAAAGGCCAGATGCTCATGCAAATCCATGGATAACGCAGTTCATAGCAGGATCACCTGGCAGGGGTGCTTGCCAAGGGTACAGCTGCACCACCAGCACCACCAGCATGCTCCCAACAGCAAGCCCAGCCCACAAGTAACCTGACACTGGCCTTGCAACTCCTGCAGTGGGTTATCCTGGCATTGCTGAGCAAGCAGTGCACTTGTTTTCATACCTCCTTGCTGTGCTGGAGCAGCAAAACTGGAACAGTTCTCCAGCTCCATCCTTGTTTATCTGAACTATTTGTGACCAGATGAATTTAATCCTCCCCAAAGGAGCAGGCAATGGGTGTTTCAGCCCGTCTGCCACCTGCAAAGATCAGTGCTAAGCCCTTTTCTTGTCCTGTTCTCTTTAGATTCTTATGCCTGGGTGGAAGCAGGACTCCCACCATCACACCCACTGTGATCACGAGAGGGTAACAGCAGATACCAGGTCACTGCAACAGAGACAGGCCATCATCTTTGTGCAGGCCTTCACAAATGCTGTACTCTCGTGTTTTCCTAGCCAAAAGAATAAGAAAGAAAGGAAAAACCCAGTAGGAATTATGTACATCATGACAAGCACAAGTATACGTGGAGACACAATGAGCACTTTTCTTCCTGTTAAATAAAAGGCTCTGTACTTTGTCTCAAGTGGAAGCCCAAATACTGGCTAGCCCAAAATCTTGTATATTGTGTGTGAAATATCTTGTCTTCAGCATTCTCTGAATTACTTACATTTTGGCATTGGGAAGCAGCAGCAGTTTGTGATAAAACATCCCCCAAATAATTCAGGGAGCAAATGTTGCAACTGTTGTGGAGAGGGGAGAAAAAGTCTCAGGTCTCAGAAGATACCTGATTCTCTTTTTTCTTGGTCACATGGTTTACTGGGAGGAAAAAAAGGGTTTGTTCACCTGGTTTCATGCTGTAATAACGTCAAAATCTCTGCATTACTGATATATGTCTCAGAGCAAAGAAAAGGCTTTTGAGACCTACATGAGTCTGTGGTAATAAATGGGTGAGTCTGGGTTCAAAGTCAGGATCTGTGCCCAGCCACTACAGCTTCAGCATGCTTGGGGAAAAAAAAAAGTATAATACATCCAAATAAAGGCTGCTAAGAGCCCTCCTTATTTCCTGCAAGAAAGTAAGAGCCTACAGGGGTAGAAATAAATTAGGTAAAAAGTAATGGCTTTTTAAATTCTAACTAGTAAGCATATCACCCAGGGCTAGACAAACTGCTCGAAAGAAAAAAAACCAAACCAAACTGAAACCCTATGATTTTTGTTTTCCAGTAGCTGAGAATACTAATTTAAGAGCTCAAGGCAAATACATTAATCCCCCCCTGGCTATGCAGAAATAAATTATGTTCAGCACTGCTTTCTTCAATGCCATTTTTAAAAGGCTTTTTTTTCCATCAGATTCTTCTCAACAATAAAATTTAATTTCATTTGAATAACAAAATAATGCCCCAAACAAACCCCAGGAAAGATGGACATTAATTAGAGAGATTCAGTTCCTGGCTTTGAGATAGATTGCTTCTTTTTTACAGTTTGAAATACAGATTTATTTTTTTTTTAACTTGTGTTCAGAGTTGCCAGTGAGGTGCTTCCTTCGTTGGCACTGAAACAGGAGGACCCTAGCACAACAGTGCAGGCTTTTCCCTGCAGCAGTGCAGGTGTACAGGCACAGAAAGCAATGGTCTACACTAGTAAAACCTAAGTTTGGCAACCAAGCAAACATGTGCTGTAATACCATGAGTGCAGAAGAATCTACTTAATTGCCCCTCTGATAAACCTGATTTCAGTGAGAGATGATAGAAGACCATCCTTGAGAAATGAGGCAGCAGGGTTAAGGAGTAAAGGTGAGTCCCTTTCTGTTTAGGACCACGTGCAACCCTGACACTGCCCTTCCTAGCATTGTTGGAGGATGCTAATATTTCCAGTATGGATAATGTATTAATTTTAAATGCAAAGGCAAGTTATCTTAACACAATTTGTCACAATCATTTGTCACTTACTAGAATCAAGGAGAACCTAACAAGAAGGTCTAATCAGCTATCACTTTTCTGTTACCTGAGTTTGACTTGCATGAAATTTCTCATGTAGATGAAAAGATAAAACACATTGCAGCAATCCATCCCTACAGTTTTGTAAATGCAGGACAAAGCTACAAAAAACAAACCAACCAAGAAATAACCAACAAAAAATGCTTCTAATCCTTTCAGCAAAAAAAAGTTTTCAGAAAATGCAGCAGTTCTCCCTTTATTTCTGTGTTATTCGACTTGGGAAATTCCCACAAGACATAAATCAGATTAATTTTTTTCAGGGACTTAGAATGAAGATCAATGTTCTTGATCTTTTTAAACCCTGTAACATCTGCAAAGCTATCCAGACATATAAACTGGCACAGAAAACCTTGCCCATGTTGCAGCTCATTCCTTCCCTGTTTCACCATGATTACAGAGGAAGTCTAATTTACCATAAAAAAAATTACTAGAAACATAGAGTGCGCCAATGAACATCACATTAGTGGGGCTTTTAAGAACATTCATGCTTTCAAAAGTGCAGAGAGAGCCAGGCTCAGATGAGACCTCTTGAGAGGAATCTGAAGAAGGGTCCACTTCAAAACGTCGATTTAATACAACATTTCCTTCAGATCAGAAAGTGCAGGTGAAATATCTGACATCAAACAAGCAGAAGATGGGGGAAAGCTACAGTGGCTGAATATAGTTTCAAACCCGAAGGGGTGGCACATTTGATAGGAATGTTTTTCTTTCCTCCTTTCTAAAATCCTGTGAACAGCAGCAAGTCTCTGCTGATGTTGAGCATTCCCTGGACTAGGACCAGGTGTGCAGTGGTGAGGAAACCACCCTGGTGAGATTGCCTGAAAAATCTTCTGAGGGTCTTATATGCTCCAGGCTCCTCCTGGTTGCAGAGAAACATCTCTGTGTGGTGACAGACAGGCACCAGCTCTGCGGGTGTCTGCTGATCTAATGGCACCACAACAGCACTTAAAAAAAAATTGTTGAAAATTTTTTCCCATCATCAGTGCAGCTAAGCTTGAAAATGTGAACTGGAAAGGGCTGAAGCCTTTACCTGTGCCTTCAGAAACTTGGTAAAAAGAACCCCCAAACTTATATCAAATACTATACTGAAAGGACTGTACAGGAACCATGTCTGTTATGGGAGAGGAGGAAAAAAAATTATGCAGGATTATCACATGTACACATGTCTGCTCTCCCCAGCCGTGATCCTGTGTACTGCTTTCCCCCTCTCCCCAAGCACAGCTCAGCACTGACCAGTCCCTCGGTGGAAACTGAGTGCCCTTGGCTATTGCTCACTCCTTCCCCGATTCTCTGCTTTCAATGCTTCTTCAATATTATGCTCCTCAAAGACTGAGATTGGTATGCCCATGCATCACACACCAATAATCTGGAAGCAATAAATATTTTTGCACAATCATGGCTGGTATTTGCTATATCTTCAAATGACTAGCAAGGATTTTGCATTTCAGGAGGAAGATATTAATTTAGCTGGTAAGGCCAGTGTGGTTGTCACAACACTGTGGATCAAATATAGCCCTGAGGTGAAAATATGCAAGTACATTTACTCTGCATTATGTTTTCCTCTATGGGAGAATTCTTGTTATTTATACAATACAATTAAGGCATATGTCCAACAATGCTTGTAACATAAATATTTTAAGATGAAGGAAGAAAGACAAAAACAAAACCTCACTGTCACTCAGTAAACTGCCTCAGAAATAAAAATAAACTTAAAACAGTGTAATTTTCCCAGATGAAAAGCATATAATGAAAAGAAACCTGATAAAAAAAAAGCAAAGAGGCAGGAAAACACCTCTTTTCACCCAGATTTTTCTTATGAAACATTAAGATCTAGTAAATGCTTAGAAAATTCCAAAACCTGAAAACCACAAGACATTTAAGGGACAAATACTTTTGATTTAGTACACTCCACTCCAAGTGCTCTGGATGTCAGAAGGGCATGACTTGAGAAAGGAATGTGTAAGTGTGAAGAGACCTTAGGTTTTGCAGCTCTGGGCAATCCCAACTGTTAGAATACAAACTGGTGTGATAGGTGCCAGGGCTGCAGAAACCAAGGACTAATTGGTTTAGGCTGTGCCCTCAGCCTGGCAGGTATATTTGGTACATGACAATTTTATCTGAATTCTTCTTATTTTGCATCACAGGTCATGCTTAAGTTCTCTACCTGTGGGCTATAATTCAGAACACAAACAAGTATTTATGATTGATGGAAAAACTGATAGGCAGGTGGTAAATCCAGCATTGCTTGCCTTCATTTTTTATTTATATTGAATTAGTACCCAAAAATTCCACTTCCAATTATGGTCTGACTGCTGCTTTTTCAAGAGAAGAGCTGCAGTGAGGAATCCTTTCTTGCTTTAAAAAATTTTAATAGAAAAAGTAATAGCGGTGGAAAAGAGTCTAAATGGAACAGAGTCCTTTCATAATAGCTTGTTGTTTGCTTAGAGATTTTTTTTCTTTTTATTATTGGGTTTTTTATTGTTTTCAGGGAACACTTTATTTTACAAAAGTCAGGATCCCTTAAACTAGGAAGACCTTGAGATGAAACATATAACAATATTTGTTCATTTTCTCTGTGAAAATGGATGGATAATGATGACTTGAATTCTTCCCTCATCAAGATTTATATTTCTAGTTTCACTCCCAAAAGAAAGGTTCACACCACAGTCTCAATGTTGACATCACTTGGCTCAATACAGTGCTGCAGTAATTTAATTGCTACAGTAAAAGAACCATAAAAGCTTAGCCCTTTTGGGTTTTGCTTTGTTTGCTCTGTCTTCCAGTTGAACTATTGGTGAAGAATGTGCAGCAGACTGGGAGAGAGGAGAAAAAAGTAAACTTTAAAAGAAAAATCAAACTTTTTGCTAGGAAAGTTCTGGCATTATGTCATTAGCCATAATATTTTTAGGGTAAAGCCAGTCCAATTTGTCCCTGACCCCAGACCATTCAGCCTGGCAAAAGCCACTGGATCCAAAAGCGAGTCTCGTTATGGAGCCTTCCAAGATTCAAATGTGCTACGATTTTCCTATCCCTCCTCTTGGTGTTAGTTAAAAGATACTGTCATGGTTTCTGCTGGAACTGAGTTAATTTTTCTCCCTAGTAGCTGCATACTGCTGTGATTTGGATTTTGGATGACAGTAACATGTTCATGACATGTTTTAATTGTTGCTGAGCAGTGCCTAAACTAAGTCAAGGACTTTTCATCTTGTCATGCTGCCCCACCAATGAGCAGGCTGGGGATTCACAAGATTATGGGAGGGAACAGCACTGGAACAGATGACCTCAAATGGCCAAAAGATATTCCACACCATATGATATCCTGCTCAGCCTGTACACTGGGGGAAAGCTGCTGCTCAGGAGCAGGAGGGGCATCAGTCAGCTGGTGGGGAGAAATTGTCTTTCATTCACATCACTTGTTTTTCTTGACTTTTATTTCACTCTCTTTTTGCAACATTGCTTTGCTTTAAAATTCATAATTTTAATTTCATTTCAGTTATTGCACTGTTGCTATCTCAACCTGCCCATTTGCTCACTTTCACTCTTCTGATTCTCTCCCCTGTTCTTCCAGGGGGAACTGAGTGCATGGGGCTGAGCTGCTGGCTGGAGTTTAACTGTGATAAATAATCCATGTGTAATCCTGGCCAGATTTCAGATGCTGTGAGGAGGAAGGGAGTAGCTGAGGAGAGACATCTTTTGTACTTCTCTACACGAGGCAGTCTGAGCTCTTCCTTTGCTCCACCTGTGCATGAGTTGAAGCTGTAAAGCAGTGACCAAGCCTTTGCATGGCAAAGGGAGTGGAATGAGCACAAAATCAAAACCAACCCTGTCCTGGAAAAAAAACCTGTGAGCAAGTATCAATAGGTACTCCTGAAAGACTGTGTGGGCCTGGGCTCTGAGTGTTCTACTATAGACCTGGCTTTCTGACCTGGGAAAAACCTTTCTGTCTTAGCTTGTGAGCCAGCATAAAGCAAAAGCCCTGTAGGGAATCTTTGACTGCAATGTTCACTCTCTTACAGTAGTCAGCCTTCAGTCTCCCCACTTTTCTTCCTCCTTTGTTTCCAAACCAGAAGACTGTCTTGCAAACAGCATATTACCACTGCGCTTCCAGCATCAAGGGAAAGCTGCTTTTGCTGGCTGCCTCTCCTCTAGTACCCGACCATCCTGGAAAACAGCTTGCTGTCACACGTGGAGCTCAGTGGGGCAGCCTACTTCCCAAGGTGGCCTCTCAGGACTGTAGCTCTGCCTCGGCAGACAGCAGAACCATGCAAAAAGAGGTTTGTTTGAACACCACTACAAGCTATGGCACAGGCAAGGTGGTCCTTACACAAAAGCTTTTCCCTCTGTAGAAATAAGCCTGCGTAGTGGACTCATTCTGTAACATGAAAAATCACTCCACCTCAATTACTCCCACTTATTCCACAGGAAACAAAGTGACAGAAGATGAGAAAAAGGCTGAGGTTTCTGCTGTAAGAAGTGGTCTGTATAGCTCCAACTGATGTGGTTTTAGAGACTGTTGCTAAAGCTAAGGTAGACCACATCATCTATCCCTGAAGAAGAGAAAGCTTTGAGAGTGACCTCAAAAGTGAAAGCTGCCATCAACCTGAATTCAGTACCAGCAGGTGAATTTTGCATTTGTCCTTCCAGAACAATTCTAACTCAATATTAGATCTCCTGTTTCCAAAGCTACTGAAAATACCTTACTCTGAAGCTATGGAAATATCGTCAGAGTCTGCTGCAAATTCGTGTGAAAGCCTGAGCTGAGCTATTTGCTGGACAGGGAAGGGATACAAGGGGTAGAAACACAAGCTGCCTACTGATGGCTGCATAACTGATTTCTCATGCCATCTCTTAATATAGTTTTATTTGTCATACCTGAGTTATTTTTTTCAGCAGATACCTTTAGTGTTATGGAAACATTAGTTAGAGGAGACGCCAGGGATCTGAATGAGCAACATGGTGCCTTATATCACACATAGAGTGGTGTAGAACACCACAAAGACGACCATAAACAGAAACTTTTCCAGTATTTGAAATAAGATAGGAGCGCTTCTCTTTTGAGGGGGAAACACAGATTAAGAATGATGTGCCAGTTCTTGAGGATTTTATATTTCTCAGTCACACAGTAACATCAAATGAATTGTTATCAAGTAATTTGTTTGATTTGAAACTGGATCATTTTTACATGCACACACTAAGGAAAGTACCTTTTAGGGATCAGCTTCTTGATGAGATTTCATTAGAGCTGTTGAGTAGTATTTGCTGTTTAAGATAATATCATTGCGATATGAAGATCTTGAAGGAAAGAACAAATTCTGACTGTAAAAAGAAGCATAAGGGTTTTTTGATATTGATAAGTTTAGGTGTGTATGAGAACTTACTTTTCCATGTGTTTTCTTATCTTAGGCATAAAAACTGGAATCTGCAGATTTCAAGTGAATGAAGATAAAGGCACAGTGATACCCAAGTGAAAACAACAGAGATGCAAATTTTAAATGTGAATTCATTCCATGATTTAATGCCATGGGACTCAAATCATAAGCGCTTACAATGAGAATGGGTCAACAAGATAATTCAGAGAGAATCTATTCCCATGAGCTACAGAGAAGTTTTTTTGTTTGCATGTTCACTTGTTTGTTTGTTTGAGAACATCATTACAGGGAAACATAAGTTACAACTTCCTTACCGATTATTAGAGGAGAGCAACAAAGGGCATATCTGTTCTCTGTTCAATGATCCATGCAACCAGAGCAATATCCACAGCAAGAAAACTAAGACTGTAAGAAGCTGAAACAGCCAGAACAGCAAGTATTTTTAAAATTAATATAGCTAGGGCTGAATCAAGGTGACCTATGAAGCCTGCTCCAAAATACGTTCTCTTAGGAAGCAGAAATATAAGCCTCTAACCCTAATACAAATGCTAACCCTGATCCTGATCCTAATGTTACACTAACCCAAACCCCTAATCCTAATCATAAACCTAACACTAACCCCATCTCTAACCCTAGCAGGCAGTCCCAGTGTATCAAGTGCAGATGAAAGGCTGCCCAGAGGATGTAATAACCACCAAGACTTTTCTATTCTGGTACAATTTTTCTGTGAGAAAAAAAAAAAAAATCTATTGAATTTTGGACGTGAAATCCAAATCTTGGCAATGGGCTCCTGGAAGAGAATGATGGTTCTTTTCCATAGGCAAGAAAGCATACAGCCCCAGTCTTTAGGGGGATAAATATTTTCATGTATGTTAAAGCTATAATTTTATATGGTAAGCAGGAATTCTAGGGCTATACTGTGTTTATATGGACTATAAAACATGAAAACAGTGCTCAGTGCTCTTCATGAAGAAACCAGAAAGAATGTTTAATTTTGTGTTTTCTTTTGGTCCCACGTGCAACACCTCAAAAACACCACTCTTCCCAATTTTTGCTAAAAAAGGTGTGTCATTTCTAAAAACAAGAAGTAACTGATCATGGCTTCAATGTCTCTGGCACTAGGAAGGAGAAAGTGTTCCCATTGCTGAAGTCTTTTTGCAGTAAAATTTCAGCTTGGCTGGAGGCTGCTCACCTGTTTTACATATGCAGAGGAAATTATACCCTGCAGCAGTCATCCTACACTGTCTGAGCACTGGCAAGGTACAATATGAAGATTTGAGATTCATTAGGCGATGGATGCAAATAGGGGCTCATGTAGAAAGATATCCAGGAGTAGTGGTGGCATGTAAAACTTGAGAGGAAGATCACAGGCATTGCTACTCTTCAAGCAGAGAGGAACTGTCTTTGCAAAGGGTAAATCTCATTTGTGCAGGAGACAGACTTCCTCGAGGGGCTTTACAAGGCTGTGAAGTACAACCCTGCAGCATCAACACTTTCGACTCTATCGCAAGCTTCAACATTTTCTGTAGACTTCCAAGAGAAAACCATATTTCAACCTGTCTTAATGAATTGGACATATGTATACCACACAGAAATCTAATAAAACCCAGCCAAGCAGTGAAGAGAGGAGAGGAAGAAACACACGTAACAGGCTTCAGTGACATCTCTCAATATTGCTGAAAGGCTCAGGTACTGCAGTGGTGGTCACACAGTCAACCAGAAGTTAGAGCCAAGAGGAGACCCCAGAATTTCACTTCTGTGGAGGAGATGTAAAACACAGCACCACTCACCCATGTGTTTTCAGCCAGGCTTGGAGGAAAACAGAGATAGGAGCATGCAAATAGTCCTGCAATTACTTTCTTCCATGATTTTCAAGCTTTCCAGCTTCCATGCAGATATAAAGGACAAAGACAACACTATCCTATTAAAAAAAGACCGTAAATTAAATATTTAACACTGTAACCTCATTTTCCCCCCACTTTTGGAACTCCACGTGGTTTTGTTCAGCTGAATATCTGACTTCTTTATGATCCATATTTGTTTACTTCTATTAGCATATGTGGCCCCTGAGCACTTATGAGCAAGCATCCCTAAACTGAATTTATCAGGGATGAATGGGTATATTGGAATTTTCCACTGGGTCATGGACAATGATTTGCAGAATAGATTTATGGATTCATACATGTTAAAGGGCCCCTGGAGCTCAGCCTCTGGTTACCAGAAGAACAATGAAAACATAGTGTTTGAGAGAGACCTGTTGCGTAATAGTTTAGGACACTCTTGATGTAGGAGCATGAAATTCAAAAACATTAATATTTTTTAAATACCTTTCATATCATTGTGTGATTCTAGACAGAAAAAATAACAACAAACCAAACAACAAAACCAACCCCAAACTGAGCAACCAAAAAACTCTACAGAATAATGGGTTAGCATCATCCCTCCTTACTGCTTTTAGCTCCATGAAGATGTTGTTTATATTGCCAATACTACTTTCTTAGAGATAGGTGGCTACAACCTAGAGGATATTAAGTTCACGAGATTTTGAGTCCATCATACCCCGCTTTCCAACAATTTCCCCCCTCTTGTGCTAACAGTGAGAGTGCTGGCAGCAAGCCTGACACAAGACACCAAAAGAGAAAGGTTACTGCACCTATACAGATGTTTACCATAGAGAGTTTCCCAGGCTATTCTCAAAATTTCAAGGAGGGACATGGAGCTGTACATGAAAAGAGAGAATTACAATTTCCTTTATAAGGTAAGGGCTCTTTTTGCCTTTTTTTTTCCATTAATAAGTAAAGATGATTCTTTCTTTAGTATTATCCAGCAATGAATAAGCTATACTACTGTTTGCTTAAATCTCCATTGCAGCACCTCCATGTGTGCATGTATGCAAATACACCACTAAGTTTTTATTGCAATGTGTGCTAGCCAAAAAACATCAGAACTGCCACTACTTTGGGTATTTCAATTCTCTTTCCTTTTCTCATCTTCTCATTTGCCTCCAGGTGCTGTGTAATAAACGTCTTTAGAACCTCATCTATCCCTCAGATGTTCTGCAAGTGTTTTTCCTGTACACAAATTTCTCCTCTGCTTTGTGGGATAACCACCCCTCCCAATGTTTTATTCAGTAAATGCCCAAAACCTCACTTTATGCACATGTTGGCAACAGTTTCCTTGAAAAGATCAGCCTTTGCAACAGGTAAAAAACCTTTCTAGAAACAACAATTCAGCTGCAACATTGAAAAATCAAGAGACAACAAGAAAGAACTTGGAGTCTGAAAGAAATCCCAAATGCAGAACTGAACTGAGTGTTAAATCTCAAGCTCATCCAAAATAAGAATGGAACACAAAAATCCCCAAAATTGTAAACTGGAAAAACTATACAGACACTGTAAACTAATCATGATCCCCCTAATTTTCCAATCATCCTGATTATTATAATCTGTACCTCCACAGTCTTCTTCCACTAATGCATTATCAAGTACAGCAGTTTTTTTCTTGCTTATTTTGGAACACAGCTCTTGTGCTAATTTATCCTAACAGATAATGTGATCACTGGTGCTTCTTAAACACAACCTACAGAACGCCATGAGGAAATGAAAGCAGGTAAAAGCAGGTATGCTATAATTTATTTTTTTATCCCTACCAAATGATTGCTATAAGCTGCAAAATAACCAAAAAAATCAAGAAAAAACAAAAACCAAAAAACCCAAAAAAACAGAAAACAAAAAACCCCCCAAAAACCCACCCCCCTCACAAAAAAACCCCAAACCCTAACAAAACAAAAAACCCCAAACAACCAAAAAACCCCAAGCAACCAAGACATTACACACTTCAGGATTACACACTTCAGGACTGCCAAGGAAAATGGATAGTAAGAGAGACAGAAAATCAGGAAGTTCAAATCTAGGTAGTCCCCATCCATCTGTGTAGGGTTTTGTGATCTTCTGCCTCCTGCAGCAAGCCTGTGGTTAAAGGATTCTTCAGTCAAGTTACAAACCCCAATCCACAGTGATTTCCCTGTAGGCTTTGATGGCAGCACCTCTCCAGTGAGCAGGGCTAAATGTTTAGAAACCATCTTATTTTGATACCTTTCTCCAAACAATGAGTGATAGGAATTTACTCTTCACGCTCTATCAGTGTTTTCTTGGGCCAAAGGCAGGGCATATCACCTGTATTATTATTACTGATTTAACATTTGTAATTACAGGTAATCATCATCATCATCGTCATCGCTGAAATGGTTTCAGCTCGCCAATTTGAGATTTCCCAGCCGACAAACCAATTTATGTGGTGGGATTAATGCTAGCCAAATGACCAGTGCGCCCACTAGAATTATTTACTCATTTCCTGCTGTGAAATAGGATTAGGAGGAAGGCAAAGAAGGTTCAAACTTCAAAGGATATAAATAAAAAATTTATTAACAGACCTAAGAGAATAATAAGATCAGAATAAAACCTTCAGAACACTTTTCCTCTCCCCTAAACCCTCTTTTCTCTCCCACTGACAATGTACAGAAACAATTCAGTCAGTTTATCACCTCTAGAATAGTCTTTCTTTAGTTCACTTAGAGAGAGAAGTCTCTCTTGTCATGCTATGGAGACTTCTCCACAAGAAAGCAGTTCTCTCATGGCTTTTACTTTCCATGAATAGCAGCTGCCCAGAAATCTGCAATTATTAAGCATCTCTCACAGCCTTCCCACAGCTGCAATCATGGGCCATGTCAACTTATTGGGATACTATTTTAAGGATGAGCTGTTCAAAAGCAAAGGTTCTCTTTATCTCTGAGATAGTTTTCATTTCTGGGAACCGAGGTTCTTCTTCTTTCCCTGGGGACAAAGGGTCTTCATCACTCTCTCTCTGTTCAAATTTCTCATGGGATCACAGCTACTTCAACATCTGCTTGTTCAGCATAGATGCCTTTGCTCATGTCTACAATATGAACACTCTATCCCCCGATGCTTTTCCCATGATTTATAGGGATATTCAGTATATCACAGTCCATCACCATGGCTTACAGGAGAATTTCAGCCTAAGACTAAGGCATCTCCTCATTCTTCTCCCATCTGGGACCTGACTCCTTCACTGATCTTGGTGTCTTCATGTTGTTGCTCTATGTGTCTTCACTCTGTCCTTCTCTCTCACTCGAGAGAGGATTGAAGGTCTGCAAGTCTCATCTGGGCAGTGAAAGAGTTCGTATTTCGCCTGAGGCCTGCAGAGAGTCCTTTGCTCCCTGCCAGGTGTGGCCGGAGCTGTTCATGGTGGAGAATTTTTTGGCGGCTGTGCTGGGGGGGAGGCCAGGATCTCAGCAGCCAGGCTCGAGCACTGTGGCAGCGTCTGAGGGTCGATGGCTTCTCCTCCTACCCGGCGGTTCCTGGTGACACTCAGCAGTGGCAGCATTCCAGCTGAGCCATGGGCTGGTCTGGCCGTGCTGGAGGGAGGGGGGGACCCAGCCTGGCCAGCCCTGCAGCAGAGCAGGACCCGGCGCTGCCGGGACGAGGCCTGGTGGGCTCCCTGGGAAAGGGCCCGGCCCTGTGGCAGAGCCTGCCTGGCCTGGCCTGGCCTGGCGGGAGCAAGGCCAACCTGTTACCTGTACTCAGGCCTGAAGAAAAAGTGAAATTCCTGGGTTTTTTTAGTTTTAAAATGTGTTGTCACATGGGTGTGTTTAATTCTCTAATTGGCATATCAGCATCCCTATTCTCAGAGCCAGCCAGCAATTGGTTTTGCCAGGCACAAAGGAAACTGTTAGCAGCTTCTTTTAGAACATCACTTCCATGGCTGGGCTCATTCCTCACCAAAACTCAATTAATGCAAAACCAGCACAATCACCCACCATCATCGTGACCTTGAGGCCATTTACCTATGAACTACCCTTGATCTTAAACTTCTTTCAGTTTTTGTTGGCTGACCCCAAAGCACAGAGTGGGCAGGAATAACTCCATCAATGTTTTGTGCTTTGATTCAAGTGCAAGTTTTGGAGAATGCTGTTAATAAACTTCTTAATCCTTAAACAGTTGTCATGCAGAAAATATGATTATTCTGCTGAAACTGCACAGATGAACACATATAGCAGTAAAGAATAGGATATAGTTATTGCACATGCTTGGATAAAAAATATGCCTTCAACAGATATGAATACCTCAGTCTAGACCCTGGCTTTGGAGGTTTGCAATATCATTCGTTGCTGGTTTTACAAACAGAAAACAATAGTTGTAGAGCAAAAATCAGACTGAACATAACACAGGACATATTAAAAGACTGAAAATACCTTTTCACTTAGATAGCTTCCATGGATAATAAAGACATATTTGCAACTGATATATTTGTGACCTCTAAAAGTTTTCAAGTAGCTCTTAGGACCCAGGGAGTATTCTATGTACAGTATCATAGAAATAGCTTCATTTTGTTAACTAGCTCTCCATTCATAAAAACTAAAAGAAAAATCAGATAGACAAGGGGAGAAAAATCAGTAATTTACTGGCATACATGATCTATCACTGGCTGCCTTGTATACTTTGTGTACTTGTATGCTTTGTATTTCCATGGGTTCTTTTGCAATGGGAAAAACTGATCAAGAAAAAAGAAAAGACTACAGAAGATTATATTTGTTTCCAAAATGCCACAGATTCTGTGTGGAGCTTTGAATTTTGATATTTTTGTTTGCCTTTGCAGAGGAGTCAATTAAAATTAAGGTGTTTAACAGGATAACGGCAAAGAGTGGTAGCAAGGGAGAAGAGAGCATATGTTCATTTATTTAAAATAATATTGTGAAGTGTTCAACATATTTAAATCAGTGAGGCATGTATTCACAGTATAATTTAATTAGTACTTCCAGTAGATACCATATATGTTACTAATGCACATTTTCTCTTCCATACAGTGATAAATAGTGTGCTTATTTATAGCAGCAAACTGACCAGAAGGTGGCCCCACAGTGAACATAATGCAACTTAAAATTCACTCAGGGGAATAGGCTGATGTCAAAAAGTGCAAGCTCTATTTATCAATCCTGAAAAGTACATTAGGCTAGGTCTCTCTGAAGGGGTAAAATATTTGTCATTGTAGCACTCCAAAATATTTTAAAATTCATTATGAAATAGATTGAGCAGACACAGAGATAACCCCTAATTTACTTTATTACCTTAAAACCAGAATAAATAATGCAAGCAAAAAGCTGACAGAGCCATGTTGTGTTGCTCAAGAACTGGTTTTCCCCAGGAAAAGAAAATTTGGTTTTAGGGGCTGACTCAATGACCACTGATGAAACCCATTAAAACAAACTGTTGGTTAATTTACTAGAATTTTGCTTCATGGTTTCCTGTGGAATGTCCTCAGAGAAGCAGAGCCACAAACCTGTGCCTTCATTTCCAATGCAATTCACTGGAAAGAATCAGAAATCATTTAACAGCATTTACAAAGCTGCTTCTTCCTTTACAGCTACTATCCTGGGATGCAGACTGAGCAGACTCTATACTTGTTATCACCAGTGAAATTAGACACTCATTCTGAGCTGGAATGACATATGGCACTGCTCTCCAAGTTTTGTTCATGTGCAGGACATTTTTCTTAACACAATAGTGCTATGTTAATGTGGTGCTATCAGAAATAGGAGATATAATAATCTATGACATGCAGTAGCTTGATACTTCTGGTAGATGAAACTGCTAACTACAATAGCAGGTGGTTTTGTTGTTTTTTTCCTAAAAGCAGAGGATTTAAAAAAAAATAAGAAAAATTTGAACAAAACAGTTTAATATCGCTGGAATAAATGATGGCATTCTTTACACCACAACTCTGTAAAGCCCTTTCTTGAAATTAAATTGTCATGCAAGGATGTAGTGTGACTTATCCTGAATATTAATAAAGTTTATCACTGTACCACTTTATAGATCCAGGCAAAGCAGGAAGTTTGAAGCAACGGAGATGACTCCTTGCAACTGATGAAAGCCAATGGAAAGATGAACTTACCCCCATGATATAATTTCTGTTTCACAGATGAGTATTGCACAGTCTGAATGGTACAAGTGTTCATAAGCCATGACAAGTTAGGCCAGATGTGTTGGCAAAGGAAAAAAGAGGTGCTGACTGACAGAAATAGTTTGGGATGGGTCAAGTCAGCAGAAAGGGAGATACCTCTTTGGATAGTGGGATAACTTCCTACTGGATGCTGACAGCCAATATGAAGTTCCCTTGAAATTAACATGTTATTCTTAATGATAGTTGAGGATGTTTTTTTAAAAAGTTACTCTGACACAATAATTGTGATCTGTCTTTCTCACACATACATCTTGACCAAGCACATGAGATATGAACAGCCCATTTCATCAACACTGGGAAAAGGCAGGGCAAAATTTTAGCTAACTCTAGGGAAAAACACTCCATTAAAACCTCCACGAGCTCTTTGTTCCCCAGTGCTATACACTCCACAGGGTAGCTGTGTACCTCCATCGAAGCCACTGGCCATTTGACAATTGGAAACAAATGTTTTCTTGAAGGCTTTTATTTTGACTCCATCCCCAGCCTTCAAGTATTGAAGCAGAGGTAATTAAGATCAATAAAACAAAGAGTTTCTACAATTAAGATATACTCTAGACAGGCAATAGCATAATGTTTATTCAAACAAGGAAGAATACCACATCAATAATTATAACTTGAACCATTCATTTTAATTCAAAATTGATAATTTTAAAGTTGCAGTACTCACTAGGGGCACAAGGAATAATACCCTGCTGTCTAGACAAAAATTCTTTCTGAAAGAAGACTGTGAATCACCCCAGAGCTTTTGATCAACACATCCCAAGTGTAAGCAAATGTTTCCTGAAATAGAAAATTCTTATCACTTGTCACAACATAATTGCAGCTGTTCTGATTTCAGATGACAACAGAACCTGTCTTGAAATTTCCAAAGTCCATATCCCACACAGCTAGTACAGTATAGTCTAGTGGCTAATACTGCAATTACCCAAAATACTCCACTGCCATCAAATAGCTCAGACCTGATTTCAGAGATGCCCTTTACCCTGTTACATCAAAGGTAAAATATTAGTTTTCCCTACATGGTTCATCACAGAAGGATACCTTTAAGAAAGCAGGTGAGGAGGGGCAACACGCAGAGCAGACCTTTGGAGTGCAGAGGGCGGTAGGTTACCTGCTCCACTCCATACTTGGCTTTCCTGTGTGCAGGTTTTAAGAGCAGAGCATGATGAAACAACCATATTCTAATGCAGAAGGCTACAGGAATTTTAAAGTAATATAATCTAAAATCCAACACATGTATTTGGAAGAATGGAAATCCTTTTGCATAATTACTGTAGGATTCAGCATTCAGATGTTTCCCAGAGCTGGTTGCTGCCTTTTTGGGTACCAGTCCTTCTGGAGGAAAGGGCTGTTGTCAGGAGCTTCACACTTTATTTGGAGTGAAAAGTCAGACTAAAATTCCCCTTTGAAATTAATTTTAGAAGAAACAGCCTTAAATACTCAGCAGTCAGAAACAGTTAATTTTCTTAAAATGAAGAATATCTCAGAAGTCCCCATTACACTACACCATATTTATAAGGAATAGCACAAGAGGACTAAAAGAATCACATGGGTAAAATAACAGAATTTCAGACTGCCAAACTGTCAGATTAAAATCATACTGCTGTGGTTGACTTTGAATGTTTTTCCCTGCTCACATGCCTCTAGCTCAAGAGAGGAAGCCTGACTTCCATATATTAGCTGCTAATTCTCCAAATTCTTTTCCCTGATACTAAAGAAAAGTCCCATACCTTCAGAAGCTTGAAAGGGAGTTTTGAAGAAGATGAAGACACAGAATGAAAAGACATTTGAAAGATGAAATTACCATTTAAAGATGTCAAAGAGTGATGTAAAGTGAGTTGCTCAATTTCTTTATGAAGTAGTCAATAAGATCAGCTTCGTGTTTTCTTCCTTTGATTCTGTGAAACATGGATTTTTCCCCCCTTGTGATACAAGTGTTAATTTTAGGGTTCATTTAAAATTCATAAACTGAAAATGGTAATAATTGGGGGTTTTATACTCACATGAAGAATATTTTAGAGCAGTTCAGACTCAGACTTTATTCATGAGATGCAGCTAGAATTTTTATTCATTCATTCACACATCAGTACTTGTAGACACTGCACTTAATCTGCCACTGCCACACCTACAGTCATCACTCAACTTTTCGTGGTTACGTTTTCCCCCAGATGTTAGGTGGCAACAATGGTTTTGTGCCTTTTATTAGCATTTCTTGAAATATATTTGCTGTCATGTATTAGTTCTCCAAATTATGTGATTTGAACTGAATTTAAATGGAGGGCACAGTTACCCTTGGATGTAGATTTGAAGTGATGAGCTCGTTGCCAAAATAGCTGCAACACCAAGCAGGAATTTCAAAAGCTCCAGGTTAGAACAGCAGATTCAGCTCAAATTTTCTCAAGAAATCTCACATATATATTTTAAAACAATAAACCCCAAACAAGCAAAAAACCATCACCAAATGAACAAAAACTTCGAATCAGCTTAATCTGTGATTTGTGGCCACCTATTTAATGTCCATTTCTTTATGTTACATGCACTTCTGTCTCTGGTGCGTGCCTAGTGATGTTGAAAATGTGTAACACCTACAGACAACTGCAGTTGCAGAAGGCAAACAGGCCTTCAGCATCAAAAGCAGCTGCACCTCCAGGGACAAAAACCTAACTGATTCCTGCATCATTTACAGAGCTGAAGGACTTCCCTTCCTTTGTCCCCCAAATTCCTCTAGGAAATTACATCTCGGTAGTATTTTCTTCCACAAAAGCAATGGAAAGTTTCCCTGTGAGTCATCAGCATAGCTTTCTTTCAGAACTTCATTTTTCAAAGCAATGAATTTGCAAGCCTTCACAAAAAATACAGAAATCAAAATGAGTTACTGATAGTTTCAAAAGAGGTCACTCAACCATACCTAAGTAACATTTTTAATGAAGTATTGAGCAGTGAGTAGATTAGAAGAAGATGGCAAAGCAGATAGAGCATAGCATTAGAGATGCAAAGAGAAACTTTGAAAATAGAAGCTGAAAGCCATACTAAATACAACACTTCTGCAATACTGAAAATTAAGATATCAGGGAAGGGGCAAATGAGAAAATTATGGGCCAGAATGATAAACTGAACCACTCAGGATGGCAAACTGCCTGAACTATTACACAATTGCATTCTCAATACATTTGTGAAAGGGAATGATAAGAAGTTGTCTTTAATCCAGGCAGCCAATCTGTAGTTACATAAGGATACAAATATCAGGATGGAAGTTTACTGCAAAAAATTCACAATTAAATGTGTGCTAGAAACCTAACATGTGTTACCTGCCTCTGATGAGAGGCAACAATAAAGCCTCTGTATTTTGTGCATTATTACTCTTTATTAGGATGTATTTCTGTTAGTCTGATGTAAGGAGACACATACATTGTGCTATGTCAGGTCATGTCAAGTCCCATCAAGTCACATGTTGAAACACAACCTGATGTAGCCTGACATGGTGCATATTAGTGCCAATGGAAAAAGTCTAAATGCCAAGCCATTTTCAATAAATACACTCCATGTGCCGGTGCACAACAAGACCCAGATGGGGATTTATCCTGCAGCTCTGCAAAAATACCGGTTGTGAAAAGCTGTGGAGTTTCAGAGAGAGACGGGGAAAAAAATTGATGGGGCACATTCTGCAAATGCAGACATCTATTGGCATTCCTAGCCAGAGGTATTAAGCACGATGTAGAGACTCTATGAATTAGGAAAACTTAATTATCTTGGCTGAATTTATTTCCAAGACTGTTGAAATAATCCCATGCAGTTCTGCAGTAAATGTGGCAATGGAAACAGCTGTATTTAAGCTCAAAATGGACTTTTTCTTCTCCTCCACCCCAGTTTCTGTTACTCATTGCTGTTCCATTAGCACCAATGATTTGTTTGGGTACACCCTAGTCACAATCTTCAGTGATAAGACTGTGTTTGGGTATGACTTTTCAGCTTCATCTACCTCTGTGCAGCCTACCCAAAATCTAGCCTGAGGAGCTGAACTGATTCAGTCTCTTTTTGCATTCGTATTTTTGAGAGGTACCTTCTTATTGCTCCATGACAGCATCAGGTTCAGATGGAAAGAAGAGCACCAAGAAGTGAAAAGTATGCCAGGGGATGAAGGGAGATGAACAACAGATCAACGTGGAAAGCATCTGGGTTCACTGGCCCTGTCAGTGCATGTACAGGCAATTAGAGTAACACTGATGTTCTCTTCATCATGTGAAAACTCCGACACATGCAACTAAATTGTCAAGCCTTGGAAAAGTCTTCCCCCATTCCTCATTGGAAGAATTTGATAAAGGACTCGGCTATGTCTCATCACTTTCAATCATGTCCTTAGTGTCTTGTGGAGACAAACAGCTGTGCAGAGACAGGGGAGGAGCACTCCATCATATCTATCCTTGGCTCAACCACCGCCCTCCTTTGGGAAACATGGCAACAATTAATACCCCTGCAGACAGGACGTTTGTAAAAGCAGAAGGCATTTTCTGAAGCGTAGTGCAGGACCTCTGTTATTCAAAACGATTCCCCTCATCTCATACCCACATAAGGCAAACCCCTTATGCCATTTGCTATGCAATATTTGTACATGAGAACTTTGCCATTTAGGTGTTTTATGATGACGTAGAGGTGCAGTGAAGAAACAAAGAGATCAAAGCTTATCAAACAGATCACTTCCATGACACTGAGAGATTGGAATATGCATCACTTGGAGAATTGCAGACAAGTGGAAAACCTTGGCAGGCACAAGACTTCAGTCCTTTCAAAGACTGTTCGCACCATTTCAAAGAGAAAATGATAGCTGAAATATACTGCACAGAGGCTTCCTTCTCATCCATATTAAGTTGCTCGACAGGGTTTCACTAAATTGTTGGTTTCCTTCATAGAGCATTCAAAGAGCAGAACAGTATGTTGTCCTTAGCTTTGCCATGAACAGAATTCAATCAACTACTTCAATAATGCTTTAAATATTTAAATAGTATTGCTAAGAAGAGTTTCATTGAGGATAACTATCTACTCCTCACAGCAAGTTGCTCACTGCTTAAGGAAACACCTTTCCCAGCCACTTTTCAAGAACCATTTGTAAAGGGCCAAAGGTGAATTTTGGCATGAGTGATGACTTATTCACACAAAACAGTTTCAATGCAAGTAATATATTCCTGTCACCCAGACAGCTGACAAAATGTCAGTTGCCTTTATCAATTGTTTCAGTACCTCCTGTCAGCTGCCATCAATCTTTGAAATAAGCACTATAAATAAAACTGCATAGGCAAATGGCTGCCAAATAAACCTTGGGTTAAGCACATTTCACCTATTATGCAATTTGGTGCCAATGGTGATTTTGATTAGAAGCCCAAATGCAGAATGAACACAGAGCCAGAGAGGAGGCAAGGCTCATTGTGATGAATATACACAGGCATTCTTTTCATATACTCAGAGGGAAAGCATCTCTGAGCCACCTTGGTCTTACTGTTCCAGTGCCCAACCACCCTCTGGGTAAAGAAACTTCTTATAACATCCAACCTAAACCTCCCCTGAACAGCTTCAGGCCATTCCCTTGAGTCCTGTCACTGGTCACCAGAAAGAAGAGACCAGTGCCTGGCCCCCCTCTTCCCTCAAGAAGTTGTAGACTGAGATGACATTAGTAGCTCTTGGGGCCTGCTAGGATTCATCCAAGAACCCTCAGGGTTCATGGATGAATCCCAGCAGGCCCCATAGATTTGTAGGGATCCAGCTGGAGCATCAGACCCTGAACAATTTCAGGGTTGACTGGGAATTGATCATTCTCACAGTCCCAGTCCTTCACCTCAGGGCACTGAGACGTTGTCCTCAGCCATGTTGAAGACAGAGGCAAAGACTGCATTAAAAACCTCTGCTTTCACCCTGTCCCTGTTTGTGAGGTGACCATCTGCATCCTGCATAATGGGCTGATGTTATTTTTACACTGCCTATTGCCATTCATATATTTGTAAAAACTCTTTATTTTCCCTGCAGGAAGCCACCAAGCTCCTGGCACTGCTCATCTGATGCCCTCACCCTACCTGCAGACCTCCAAAGCCCACTCTCTAGCAGCTTGGGCCTCCATTCCAGCCCTTCTGCACCCCGAGTTCTCATTACACCAAGAAGACCTGCTCCAAGCTCTCCTTTATGTAATCACCCCTGAGAGAAGAACCAAGGGTGGGCACTGCCCCTGAAAGATGCAGGGGCCAATTCCCAATTCCACTTGCCCAGCCAGTCCCACTTGTGCTTTGGAGAAGCAAGGGAGAGCACCATTTCATATGTGGTAGCTCAAGACGGGAATTAATAATGGGCAAAAAATTATAAAGGTGCCTTTTTGAGGTTTCTTATTTTTTAAACCTCTAGGAAAGGTGATGTGGGAAAAAGGTGAGGCCATCACTCTGCAGACTATGAGCAAGGAGATGAAGATTGGTTTATAATTTACTACAGTGCCTCCAACAGAAGCATTTTCTAGCTATACACTGATATATACTGGCAGCCATCATCATCTGCTTTCCTAATTCTTTACAAACAAACCTTCTCACAGAAAAGAAAAAAAAAATCCACTTGTTCTTTCTTTCTCATCTGACATCTTTCCACTATCACATTAAAAAAAAAAAAAAAAGGGATAGCCTCTTCATAACAAGATAATTGTTATAATGGCGTAGGGGCAAAGGTAGATCACCAATCTGTCAGCAGAAAGCAAATACTCGATGCAGACTGCCACACTTTTCCTCATTTCAAGCCCCATGCATGTATTTTTCCACCTTGCAAGATATTATCAAGTTATTGGACAAAATGCCAATTGTCTTTTAAATCCTTAGAGAAGTCATTGCACAGCTCCCAACCTAAATAATAAAAATATTCCAAGGAGTATGACAAGGATCTATTGTTATTGAGGGGATTGATTTAGCAGCGCAGAAACCCTGCGATAAAAGAGTCTTAATATCCAACCTAATTTTATAAGGATTACCAAACCACACTGATTCCAGAGGCTTCCTCTCACCCTTTGTCTTTTCAGGCTGTGTCTGTAACACTTTGGGAACCATTGAATTTCAATGGCCCTCGAATTTCAAAGTGGCACTGCACAATTGTCCAGCTGAAGCTGGAGGCTGCAAGAGGCAAAAGAAACAATGGATTTCCCTGGGATGATTAGGACTTAGATGTTAGGAAGGCTGAATAATACTCAGCTCTCACATCTTAACCCCAGGAGGGCTAAGTACATTATAATCCCTGAGTGTGTCAGATGAGAAGTCCACTAAAGTACACTCTTGAAGGTCACTGCACCTATGGGCAGGAGAGGAGGAGTTTGAAGGTTTTTCACTGAATGAGGCTTTTTTTTCCTGTGAATACAGGTGAAATCAAGGCTAACAGTGAGTGTGACAGAAATCAAGAAACTGTGTCACCTTAAACTGGTTTGGAAGTATTTTCCAATGCCCAGATGTGAGGATAGTGCATATCTTTTCTACACACCAGGCGGGAAAGTAAGCACCACTAAGCACTGGAGAAAATGTGTTCCAGAAATTCCCTAAACAGCAGGGATGGCAGGACTGCACTGTGTGCTGTGCAGCAGGTCTGCCTTTTGGGTCGGGCACAGCCACAGAACAGTTCTTGGGAGTCGTGTGGCTCTGCTCAAGGGTGAAATAAAGAACATTTTGCAATCAGAAAAGACACTGATAATGAAAGGGCAGGAAGTACGACACTGAAATTGTTTTTGCTCCATCAGACAAAGCAACTGCATTGCTAGCTAGGAGGAGGATCAGGACAGCACTGGCCTTGATTCAAAGTTGGAGAGATGTGGAAGATAGCCCCTCTGGAACCAGGAGTCTTCCAGAAGGATAAATTTTTCCAGTGGATTCCTAAGCTCAAACATTTCATGGGAAAGATGCAGTCCCTAGAGATTTTACAACTGTTCTTCAGCATTATACCACCTGGGCTCTCTGGACATAGCTAATCTGGCCCTTTTGGCAATTTATAACCCCCATGGAACCCAGCATCTACTCCAAAGACTGAAATATTCCAACACAATTCACAGAGCTTTTTATGACAAGTCTACTTTCATCCTGCACTTGACATGGCTGCTGAGATTAACCCAGGATGGCTTTGAAAGCATGCAGTGCCATGGAAACACTCACCTGTGAGTCCTGAACTCACACAGGCACACTTCTGGTGTGTCTGTCTCACAATCATGTGCCGAGACAGCCATTAGGCAGAAGTGTCACTGTGCTGCTCTTGCTGGAGCTGTGCTTGTCTTGATTTCACAACATAATTTTGGCAGGATTCTTTCGGCCCATCTAAGTGCAGATTTAGAGAGGAGACATAACGTGTGTCTTCTGGTCTAGGAAAAAGCCAAATTCCCTTTTCCATGAATGAGTTCTACTACTATTATTATTATTATTATTATTATTATTATTAATCTCTTGCCTGTAAAATTCAGAGTAAAACCCTGGTCCCATGGAAACGAAGGGCAAAATTCCTACTCATGTCACCATGGCAAAGGTTTCCTCTGTGTTTTTCCAGATGTTTTTTGCTCCAAACTTGCCATCTTCATTCCCTCAGACTTGCCATATTGCATTTGAAGGAGATTTCCCCCAGTGTTCTGATCATGAATCATCATACAGTATCCTAGAATCTGTTTGTAAATGAAGTTGCCTGACACGAATTGCATATTGTGCCACGTTATTTATGTCAGGTCAAAAATTGCTATGGGAATTGCTAATTGGAAGCACAGCCACAGCCTGTTTTTCCCTCTAGGCAGACTGGCAGGCAACATGAAATTGAGAAGGGACAAATTTCACATACCAATTCTTCCCCTCATTTAAAAAAAACACTCCAGCCTGCTGCCTTCTTGGTTCCTTCCTACAGAACATTGCCATCACACAGTCCCAGTGCTGCTTGTTGCTGTATTTTGGGAGCACAGAGTGACAAGGATGCCGAAGTGTCTCAGCAGTCCCATGAGAAATGCAAAAGGTTCAAGACAGAGAGGATGGATGCTATGCTCATCTGGCACTTGCAGCTGCCTGAACAGGAGGGAGAATATTGGTTTCCAGAAGTGCACCTCAAATGCAAAGGTTTTCCTAAATGTATAGAAACAACCTTCTTTTGGAAAAGCATCGTGGCTCAGATTACCATCAAGCTGAGGGTACAGTGTTTCTTGTCAAAATCTTGACTGGTGTTCCACACTAACACTTCCCTTTTATGAGTGTATTGAATGGGCAGTGAGATTTGAAAACACCAAAAATGGAATAGGCTCATTTATACAATGAAAAATGGAGCTTCTGATACAAAACATTATACAAACCTCGTGCTCAGCCTCCATCAGGAGCATCAAAATTAATTATTTCCAGTTACCTGCAATGTGCTTATACTGAATGCCAGAGAGAATTCAAATAATTTGCCTAAGCACACCACCTAGAAGGTGTACAATTCCTCCATATGCTTTTAATGGAATGGGACAAATAAAAGTTTTGAGCTGACAAATATTTTTATGATTGGAGCTTTCATTATTAAAAGGAAAATTGTTAAGAAATAGTATTTGTAATTTTCTTTTTTTACCATAACATTGTCTCTCTCCCCATGCTTGTAATTGAATTCCACAAAATTAAGGGCTTAATCCAAAAATGAAACAGATCTTTGTATGTTTATATGACAAACTACATTCCTCATTTACTAAATGTACAATTAAAATACATAAATTTTTAATTCTTATTACTTATCAATTGGTAAAGTCAATGCTAATTATAGCACATATATTATATATATATTATATATAATAGACTTTAACTATAACTTAAACTTTTATCTCCTACATTATTTTAATTAAGGTGTTAAATGAAACAATTATTAAAGAATAAAGTAGATTGTCAGCAAACCAAGCAGGCAGTGTCTGTCAGTATTGTTACTTGCATTTCAGGGAAATTGTTCCAATGGACTCAACTGTTATAGCAATTACTAGGGGATGAGGGAAAAGGGGTCCTGGAAAATTCCCCACAACACTTAATATATAACTGTTGGATCTAATATTTGATTTAATGTGAAAGAGAAAAAAAAAATTACATTATCACAAGACAAAATCCATTTTCACCTTCCAGTCAGCATAATTGGTGATCTTAAAGGAAAGGGAAAATATGTACCTGACATGGAGAAGGTTATAGACTATGACAGCTTTGATCTGTTATTTTATTTCTCCCAGAAATGTTTCATTTACACTTGTAAATAAAAATATTAATGGTTTTGCTCAGAGTTTAGGGCCAGTGGAAAGTTAATAGGCAACAGTAGAGAGTCTTGGACCATGCCCAAGACAGAAACAAGACAATAACAACTTGAAATCACTCCAGCCAGACATGATACTGCACTCCAAGATCAGGAAACTGTGTGCACATAATTAAATATGCATATTAGTTAGCTAAAGGTTGGGAATAAGACCTAGAGCTAGACAGGACCTGTGGAACCAGGACCCAAGCAGATGTCACTGCATTGATTATACTTTGGAAATATGTCAAGCTCTATTAAAAATTAAATTAAATTAAAGAAAGCTCAACAGGTTGTCTGAGTATAATGACTGTCCAAATGTGCATGTGCCTGAAGGCACAGTGCCCAAAGTGCTGCTGGGACAGCACGGGGGACATTAATTCTAAGCTGAATTGGGCTGGTGGGCAGGGAGGTCCCTGTGACAGACTGTGTGCATGCAGTCTGGATTTCCAGTCCTCACAGATAACTGCCCCTCTGCCCAGGTAAATCCTGGGGGGAGCTTCACTCCAGCCACCATCATCTCTTGAGTGGGGTAGGGACATGAGTGCTACCCAAAAGACCTAATCTGCCTCTTCCACTCTTCCATCCCAGAATCATCCAAATTACCAAATTCAAAGCAAGCATAGTGCAAACCTGGCCAATACAGTAGTATTTAAGAATTTAAGAATAGGTGGGCTGAAAGAATGTTGAAATTCAAGTTAACTCTTACTAGTTGTACCCTTACAGCTTAAATAGCAAAGGCATCTAAAGCTGACAGCATCTACCTCCTTTATCTTAGATATACCCAGAAATGAATGAAATACTGATTTTGCTGCACTTATCTATAATTTAAGTTCTAATACAAAACGTATAAATTTTAAATACACAGCAACCTGAGGAATATTGCCCTGCAGTAGAAAGGAATTTCTTGAAAAGCTGCTGATCTCTTCAGTCCCTGTTTAGGGACAGTAAGAACAGCTACTGTGAGGCTGTCATGTCTCTAATGATAATCTGAAGATTTACCTGAAATATATTGTGTTAACTGTGCAGATATTTCTGTGCAGAGCAAAGCCTACCAGCATAACCACCCTTATTAAAAAATAATTTAATACAAAATGGAAAGTTATTACAGCTGCCTCTGTCAGGGAATGCTGCTGCAAGTTAAGGAAACAAGAGCTGGAATCACCCATGTCACATCTAGACATCAGTACATGGGAATGCTCAGCTTGGCAGACATTATGGCTAACAGAGACAGCAAAAATATTGTAGCTGAACAACATTTCCAGGGGAAATAGGAATGGTAGGGAAGAGGAAGGACTCACAGTTGAGACAGAAAAGCAAGAAAACTTTCAGGCTGAAGGGGAAGAACAAAGTGAAAGGTGATGGGAACCTGAAATCAGGGCAGACAGAGAGATTGGACAAAGTGAAATAATAATAATAATAGTAATAATGAATTAAAAAATTAAAAAAAGATTGCAATGTTAAATATAGCTAAAACTGGCGCTTTCCAAAAAGATCATCTTTGGTAAGTTTTCATAGAGCACTGGGAAGCTAGACATAAAGGTCGTCAAGAGTCCAGTACAGCTCCCATTCAGAATGCCACCACAGTTTTCTGATTAATGTCATCTCATGGTGTCCTCATTATCTACAAATTCTTGATATGGACTGAAGCAGGCTTTCATGACATGTGTGAATTTTTGGTAGGGTCTGTAGGTCAAGTTTGGATTCAGAGCTGCTCTACAAAGTACTGCAGGTGAGTTACGGCTACAGGAAGAAGAAGGGTCATTCTGACTTCTGTCAGTGTGGGCAGATAAAGCAATTTACAGATGGGTTATATCCCAGGACTTGTGTGATTTTTCCTTACTGGAAGCTCTTAAAGACCTGATATTACATAGAAAAATTATGAGGCAGGGAGTAGAACAGTACTCCAACATAAGAAAGAATAGATATGTTTAAGTAAGTCAAATATGATAAAATAACATTCATTTAGAATGAAAGTTACTAACACAGAGGATTGAATAAAGGCTTTGGATGTCATCTTGTTTCTGTAATATTTAGGATTTGGGACAGCCCCCTCCTTAAAGCCGGTTCCATCTCAGCAAATCCCTGCTGGCTGCAGCTCTTGTCTGTGAGAGAGGACATGCCCTATCAGCCTGACAGCCAGGTCACATCCTGCAAACACCCCCTGATGCTCTCCCTCTCCCTGCAGAGCAGCAGGCGTGCAAGTGGCAGCACAGCAATATTTGCTCTAGTGCTGCATAAACTGAATTTGGCCTGACAAAAACTTCTAGTCTTTGAGACTACCAATGTGAAAACTTCACGGGTATTAAATTCCACGAGAAACAGAAATAAAAGTACTTCTCTGTCCTCCCTTCTCCCCAGCCCATATCAGCAGACAGACATATTGGGTTTGGTATCATGGTTTTCTATGAATTAAGGTTTAAGGCAGGACTTTCTTTTCTGGCTCTTGATTTATGAAGCACTGAATGGCCAAGTTCTGTGAACTCATCGTGGGCTTTTGACAAAAGAGCTTAAGAGCTGCTACCAATGATTGCTTATCTAATTACTTAAGTATTTATCATGAAATTTTCTTCCTGGTTCATGCCTGGACTTTCATGCAGAGAAATAGGAACAAATATTTCCCCTCCTAACTTTCAGGTTTGAATTTTTTTAAATTTTTTTAAGGAGCTTAGGTTTGGAACATGACAATCTTGTCACAGGGGCTGCATCTGCATTTTTTTTCAATGTTACCTGTAACACCAGCAGATAAAACCAAGGCCTTCTACTCAGATTTCCCCATACAAAGAAGTTATGACCTATTCAATATTAAAGACAATGCACAATGGATTGTACATCACAAACAAGCACAGCCGCTTCTATAGAAGTTGTAGTCAACCTTGCACATTAGAAGACTGAGTCAATTAGTCTGTAAAAATGAAACTTATCTCTTTGCCAATATGCAGTTTGTGCAAGTTTTACAGCCATGATCCCACAGGATGAACAATGTATCTGTGGTGAAATTATAATTTTTGTCTGTCTGTGGGGTATCTCTTTTGATACAGCCTTTTAATTATACAATATCATGTGTGCATTGCTACTGTACTGCTTTTAGAACTGTTACTCAAATATATAAACAATGTAAATGGTCCAGTTTTTTGATGAACCTCTTACATTTCTCCACTAAACATTCTCTCTTTTCCCCTTTGGTATGTGATCGTGCTCCTCTTATAACAGAAACATGGAGAAGGAGAAGTTATAAACTGACAACTAAAGCAGCACAAAGCCAAAAGGTCTCCAAACTTAACCTTTATTATGCTCTGTTTGAGGTCACATTTTACTTCGTAAGACATGTTGAAATAATTCTTCCTACCTATAGGGTAAGTAAGCAAACCTATAGGGGCTGAGCTGGATTACAAACTTCAGAGTAATGTTTGTTTTTGAAAATGGTCAGTATAACTTCAAGGCCTTCCAGTTTCAATTTCCCCTTTGTTGAGTCACCTTTTGCCCAGGATCTTGTGGTCACTTGACTGAAAAGTTGAAAACATCTGATCTGTATATCTGAAATAGGGGAAGGGGGGAAAAAGTGCACGCTGAATTCTTTATTCTGCTCTGTGTCTTCAGTACTGCAAAGTGCTTAAGAACAATCCAGCTCTCAGAACAGTTCACACACTGTTCTGGTATTAAAAGTTAAAATATAGAGGGTGCAGATGACAATGCATAAGAAAACAAAATCCATAACTCTATGCCAATCTCAAATCCTTGTCTGGCAAAATGAATTTAAATGGCAAAGGACTGAAAAGGTACCATATAAAATATGCCAGTAGGCATTTTACTGCTTGAATCTTAATGGGGTTTCTTTTTTGCATTTATGTAAGTTCTTCAAAGATTTATTCTCTCAATTACCAATCAAAAGAACTCATAAAGGTAGAGTTGGTGGACCATGAAGGATTAGAGCTGTCTGCTAAGAAAGATGCATACTTGGCAGGCCCTGCGCATTAAACAACCCCATTTGACACCAATCCCTGGCTCAAAGGATGGCTGACAATAGAAGTTGTTTATTGTGAGCTCTTTTGAGTTAAGAAAAAAGATTAAAAAATAACCGCCTTTCCACATACCCTCGACCCCACTGCCCCCCAAAAAACCTTTATAGAGTCGAGATTTTATTAGGACTTAGCCTAGAAGGACTTATTTTTAATCTTGTTTATGGAAACTCAGGAGTTCGGGCTGGTAAAAGCTGAAAGGTAAAGGCTGACTAGATTTTCCTTCTTCAATTTTCTTTTTAGTAAAACCCCCCCACTTTAGTGATGTTATAGTAGCTTCTGCATAAATTTAGTCTAAGACTTACGTATATTCAAGCAATGCTTAACAGACATATTTAATTTGGGGAAAATTTGTATCTTTTCTGAAAAGGATTTCTTATTTTCTTTCTTGGGTTTCAATAAAGTAGTTAAGGATGTTAGATTCAAGCACAAGCAATCCCATTTACTTAAAGGCTAAGTGGCAAGCCTGTTTCATGGGCTACACAACATGGATGCATAAATTTAATATTTCATTGGACTGTGGCTTGCCCAGAGAAGCAGTCTGGGCATATTGAGATATTTTTTGCTTCCTTATTTCACATCTGCCATTTTCCATGGAGGATGAAATCTTGAATACACTCAGAGTTATAGAATAGCTGATAAATTTCCACCTCTGGAAATCATCAGTTCCACCCCTCTCACTCACAGCAAAGCCAGCTAGAGCTATCAGGTTCTGAATATCTCCAAGGATATAGACTCCACAGACTCCCTAGGCACCATGCTTCAGGACTTCTTTAAAGACTATTTGCTCTTCAAGACAACTAAAATATAGTATAACAGGTGGGCCTTGTGACACACACACAAAAGAGGGAGGCAGACACGCACCTCACACCGCGTTAGATGAAGAGGAAAAAGAGAACTTTTATTTACATGACATGTCTATTTAAAGACATCTCACAATGAGCACAGATTGGACAGTGATGATAAGGCCTCCTGACTCCACTGGCCTCATCACCTGTCCCTCAATGCTCGCTTCCTCCAACGAGGAATGCAAAACAACCCTCTGTTTATCAGAAGAGAGTGTGAGAACTGGTGGACAAATGTGTAAACATCAGAACATCAGAAGGCAAGGAAACCCAGGGGCAACAATAACAAGGATTCATCAAAAGCTTGCTGACTGTTACTTGTGTAGCTATTATTTTTAATGCTTGTCCGGGAGTTGCATGGATACTAATCAGTGGATTATTGTTTGACATTAACTCCTGCATAAGAATGGCCAGCACATATAAAAGATGGTACAGTAATAAATGCTATCAAAAGTTACTCCTTCCTTGAATTGCTGCTAAGTATGTATACCAGCAGAAAACTCGAGGTGAACCAACTGGGCAGGATATTTTCACACCAGGCAGGAATTTAGGTAAGACTCAAACTTGCTCACTTTTGAAAATGCCCAGTAATGCAAAAATCCTCAGCACATCACCTTTGCTTCTGATAAAACACACACAGCCTCCATGGGCCAGAAAAAGGCTCTGGCACCACAAGGGATTTGGAGCCCAACAGCAAGTACTACTTTGGAGATTACAACATTATTTTTTTTCTGACATGCCCACAGGTGCAGGCAGCAGCACAGCAACATCTTTGCTAGACAGCAGTGCTGCTGTGCTGCCCTTTGATCAGAGCTTGTGCCTCAGCCTGACACTGCACCGTGACATTGAGCAGGCTCAGCACAGGAAGCTCCAGCTTGAGTGATGACCATGATGCTCCACTGAGCAGTGGAGACTTGCTCATTGACCCTGACATTCCCCGACAGGTCACAAATCCCTGACACCCTTTAGCCTCCTCTCCTGAAAAGCCTGCCTTTGAATTAGCCTGCTGGTTTTCTGAAGACATTGCTCTTAGCTTGTTACAAGAGAGTGATAATTGGAAGAATCTTCAAGTCCTTCTTTTCAGCTTTTTCTGTATGATCCTGCCCAGATCCACAGATCTTCACTTCCTCCTTTGCTGTGCCAAGCATGGAGTGGTGATGAATGCAATTCCAACCTCATTTCATATATCCTTCTGACAGGCAGCAATATAAACTTTCCTTGGAGATTTTAGCCGTAAATCAAGAAGCAGTGTGGTCTGGTAAATGTAGCACTGGACAGGGATTCAAGAAACTTGATTGCCATTTCATTTTCCTATACCTAGATCTCATTATTTATTCAGTACATAAAGTCGTCAGCTCCTAACTATGTACTATTCTTATCAGCTTTACATATATAAAATAGTCAGACTTGGTATTACTTCAATAAGAACAATATTTATCATTAAGATGGCAAAATGTACTGAACTATGTAATGTTAGGAGATAAACATCTGAAATAAAGCTGCGATACATCATAAAGTCCATTCACAAAAAAATTTTCTCTTGATATCTGGTGTCATAATATTCTCCCAATCTAATGATGGGCTTTGCTATGTTGTAAAGATCCACTCCATATTTATGTCCTCCTTTCACTAAGAAGATTTTTAAAGAGCCATTTTGTCAGATTGTACTAGAGAAGAGCAGTGCTTTAACTATTTCATCACATTAAGTAGGATTCGAAAGTAATATAATTATTTTAAGATAAAGTAGGCTTTTTTTCTTTCCTGGAAAAGAATATAAAGAAAGTAGTGTAATTTTTTTCTGCACCATTTTTTCAGCTGGCATTTTACCCTCTCTTTCATTATTTGGAGCATCATTACTGATGATATGACGGGCAACATATTGCTGTATTAATGGGGTCACAAAATCCCATTAGTGGTGAAAATGACAGAACTGAGTTGTCTAGTGACAAATAAGGTAGGTTCTCATGGAATACAGGTCTGTAGGTCTCAGGGTCAAATTTATACAATGCAGAAGTAGAAGAAAACTCACATCCAGTCTACACAACTTTTACTTCCTTACTTAGGCAAGAAAAATCAATGAAGCCAGTAGCTTCTTTTGAGCTCTACCTATAAAACCCCTATATGTAACCATAAATATTACAGAATATTGAGAAAAGCAACCTTCTCTCAATATTTGTGTGTGATACCAGCATGGTCACAGATTTTATAAAAGGGAGAGTGGCAAGCAAGAGATCTATAATTCAATTAAATCAGGTATTACACAAAAGCTTTGCTCCGTGATGGAAAGAAAAGACAGCTACTGCTTAGGCACAGCCCAGAGCAGAGGTCTGATCTGTGCTGCCAGCAAAGCTCTCCAAATTACAATTCCTTCCATGCTTCCTCCTGGCTCTTGTGCACAGCAACACAGCTGTGGCATTCACCAGCAGCACAGGGCAGCTCCCCCCTGCCCCTGGGTGGCTGGGGCAGGAGGGGCAGGAGGGGCAGGAGGGGCAGGAGCCCCACCGAGCCCCACTGGAGCTGCCCAGCCCGGAATCCCCAGCCCTGGGCACGGTGGAGGAGCAGCACGGAGTGAGCAGCTCCACCTGCACACTGGTCTGTAATCCAACAGCAGGAAACAAAAGAGCAGGCAGTGCTGCAAAGAACAGTTAAGGTGGTAATAATTCAATGGGAAAACAGAAACCAGATTAAACCTCCCGCAGCCCTTCTCTCTGCAAGTTTGGCACACTGAGGAACTCGTGAAAAACATCTGAGCAGAATTTTGATTAGAGCTAGATGAAAAAGGCAAGCTGTCTTTCTTCAATTCCTTGCCATAACTAATTTCCCTACAAATTATCAAAGAATTTCTCACGAACAGACATGCAACT
Organism: Sturnus vulgaris; assembly: GCF_052056855.1. NCBI lineage: Eukaryota > Metazoa > Chordata > Aves > Passeriformes > Sturnidae > Sturnus > Sturnus vulgaris. The sequence goes on along the minus strand of NC_142245.1, from coordinate 15,613,255 downwards.
GGGTTTTCAGAAATTTTCTCTTACTTTTAAATAATTATCTTTTTTTTACTTTATCAAACCACCTAAAAATTCTTGTCAGAAAGATATATTAACCCTTTTTTTTTTTTTTAAATGGGCATTTGAGGAAAAAAATAAGATATGGCTACACATTTATATTTGCTAGGATAAAACACTCTGGCTCTCTTAAACTTTGTTGTTCCATCCATTTGTGCCTGATGTGGCTGAAGATTAATTTACAAGGTCAGGGTTTACACAGGCTGGACCTGGTTGCAGATACTGTACAAAGCCTGCAAGCCAGAGAAAATTCTCTCCTTTTATTAACACTCTGTTGAAGCTTTTAAGCACCATTATCCATCCCACGCATAGAGTTTTTAGGTATAGCTGGCCTTTCACTGAAAAAAGGAAATATTTGCATCTCAAAGACATTTGCTTCTCATGAACTATCCCAAGGACTTAAAAAATTTTAAGGCACACTCTCATTACAAAGGCATTTACATAGAAACTTTAACACTCTTGTAAATGAATCAGACATTGTGCATCCTCTGTAATGAATTCAGGGAGTCTTACTGAGCACCTACGCAACCCAAGGAGAGCTGAATTTTCATTAGGTACCTACTTAATGCTTCAAAAAGTCAGATCATGAACACAGCTTGGCTTTTCAGGCACTGCCCTTTATGTGTTTTAATTATTTACATCGACAAATATTTCAGATTTAAAGTAGATTTAATGAAGTAGAGATTGAAGATTTCAAGAACAGGAATGAAACACTAAATTTGGCTACATCAGTGTGAGTTTTGCTTTTTGCAATTCCACTGAAGAGGAAAATTAAAAGCACACCCCTACAAATATCTTTGTGAGTTCCTAAAAGCTTTCTAGGATGACCCAACAAAGCAATCCCAGCTTCAAGTGGAGACTCAAGACCAGCAGGTACTTAGAAAATCATTTAGTCCCAGGACACCCAGCGAGGGATTTTGCTGAGGGCAGCAGTCTCCTGTCTACATGAATCCCCAGTGCCCTAGAGAAAGGCAGCTTGGGATTCCAGTGGCAGCCAAAGCAGCTCATCACCTTGTGAAAATCAAACTGCCTGATTTGGTCTGACTGCTCAGAGCACAGGTCGTGGTTTCCTGCTGCTTGCCTTTTGGCTCAGGACATGAGTGGTGCACAAAACAGAATAAATGCACTCCTAGTGGGACTTCAGTGAGTCACTCACGGGGGCAGATTTCTACCTTCCTCAGCAAATTCTGCAAAAGGGGCAGGTATATTTTGTTAAAAAACATTTCACCTAATGGGCAGAAAGTATAACGATTCTCTGTGTTGCACTTTCAGGCTGTCAAAAATTTTGGCTGAACTTGGTAATACAAAAAGTTGAAAAAAAAGCAGCTTTTGAAAGAAATGTCCAATTAGCTTACTTTTCTGATTTTTATTTGTCCTGAAATTAGATTTTATTGGAATTGTATTTACAAAACTTGTGCTGTGGGATATCTTTCCTCCACAGTCTGTCATTGCTAATGAGCAAAGGACATGTAGAGAGTTTTTCTATTTCTCCTCCTATCGCTCCTCAAGGTGAACTATGATTTCTTTCAAGAGCTTTGCTTGCAGAAAAGTAAGGATTTTGTGAAAGACAGAGGCAAAAATATTAATTGCTTTTTCCCTCTTTACTGACAGTTCCAACGGTAGCAAATGTTATTGCAAAGGAGCAAAAAAGCCTCCCACTCTCAAATGCAAGATCACATCAGTCCTAAAGTCAGCTCAACCTTTGCTGCTCCTCCCACCTTCCTTTCCCAGTAATGTCTTGCGACAGTGCTGAGGCATCCTCTCCTATAGAACAGTTATGGAAAAAGTCACAGAACATTACAATCACCGGGCAAATTAAGTGAAATAGTAAAAGCCATTCCTATAGGGTGGAATCTTTCAAATCCTAGAAGGGAGGGGAGAGCAATTATAAGAAACTAGGAGGGAAATTGCATTTCCCCCTTTTCTTCACAAGAGAGAAACATTATTCAAAAATGTCTGTTTTCAATACATAGGATGTGTTATTAGATGCTGATTTCATGCCTTAGAAATAACAGATAAGGCAAAAACATATGTTTGTCACCTAGATTAGAATGTTGATTTATTTTTTTCCTGGCCAGCCTGCCAAAAAAAATTCAAACTAAAGCAGACTCTCTGGCAACTTGAGGTCACTGTAATTCTCTTAAGTTCTTCTCTTTGTCAAAAGCTATGATATCAAAGCTGCCCTTTTGTTCCCCTTAATTCTATCAAATGCACTCCCCATCTGCAAGCTTCCCTACTTTGTCAAGCGAAGATGAGGAATAACTCAGAGACTTGGACTCAGATGTATCTATAACCAGGATCTGAACTAGAAGAGCCAACAGAGGCCTCTTTGCACAGCTCCAGCCCTACAGACAGCCTGTGCTTTACTGGGAGGTGGAAAAATGTAATGTGAACAAGAGCCAGTAACAAAAACTAAATGTAGTATGTCAGATCCCACCGAACTTTTCCTCACAATATGGCAATTTTGAGGATTTCCTGAGCCAGCCCCTGCATAAACCTGTAAATATCCAAGGCCATTTGTCCCTATATGATTTTGCATTTGGTGTCTTCAGCACACACCCAGGGAAATCTCAGACTGGGAATGAGATGAGTAGCTTACCTTCATTCTCTGTTTTGAAGGCTTTCACAAAATAATGTCATGGCCCTGTCCCCCAAGGCCCAGGAGCTGCCAAGGCTTGCTGGGTGTCTGTTCTCCTGAGCTTCATAAAAAATAGACCTAGCAGCACTTTTTGAATACACAGCCCACTGTGAGGAAAACATTCCCTCCATCTCATGCTTTGCAGAATGGCTGAACTGCACTCTGTGGCCTCTTCACCTCAGTCACCTCCTTGGCCTGAGAGGGATTTAAAGCTTCCTCTCTCCCTCAGAAGTGCGTTTTTCTCACTATTTTGGGATGGAAACAGCTTTTTTTCCCCCACAGTCATGTCTCACCTATATATTCAGGATTTGGGATGTTCTCCTGGGAGAGAAACACAGCTAAAAATTGGTCATTGTTAGAAAAGCACAAAGTAGATGTACAGCTGGTGGGTAGGTGTTCTTTTGTTTGTTGCTTTCTAGCTTCTTTTGCCTTTTTACATCTTATAACCTCTAACTGTAAAATTTTTACCTAGATTTATGATACATTATTTCTAAATGTGTAATTTCTTTCATTATAGACAGTATGAGATAACCAGATGCCCACAACTACATGACCCAAGGCTAGCAAGGACCTGTCCATCACGCTCCACACATCAGGAATTCCTGATACGATAGCAATGAGCATAAAGAGCAAGTGGTCAGTGTTCCAAATTTCTCTATTGGCTGTATTAGCAGTTTGGAATGAGCTTAAGAAAAAAAGGTGTTAGTGCAGAAAAGCCATTCTTGTCACATCCTCATAGGGATTTCCAATATAATCATATTATACTTTCATTCATTGCCTTTACCATTTTGTGTCCATCTGTTCTAATCATGTTTTCCCCTTCAAACTGAAGCCCCCATAATTACAGACACCGGCCACAGCATGGAATTGACCATTGCATCTTGTATTCTGGAGAACAGAAACACTGACTTCTTGTAGTTCTCACTGGGAAACTGGCAAACAGACCCTGACCTTGAGATCCTTTTCTATCTTCTTGGCTAAAACAATGATAGTTTTCAAATCTCAAGAGAAAGGAAAAGGAGAATGAAGACAGCACAAATTTCCTCTAAGCACTCTCAGCACTGTCAGTATGAAGACTGCTATCATTACTAAAGTTTAATATCCAGAATACTGCCAGGAATCTGCAAAAGAACACTTCCGAAAGGGGAGGAAGATAAAACCAAACACTGCTTTGAGTTTAGTTAGTACAGAAAGGTCTAAGCATAAGCCAGAATCCAGAAATTGACAGCATGCAGTAGTCATGCTTGGATCCAGTATTGGTTTTGGAGTTAGAAGCAATTATTATGATATTTAGTAGAAAGAATGTTTTCATAAGGTACTTTTTCTGATTCTTCCCAACAAGGTGAATAGAAATTAGCTCTTTTCTTTCTTCTCCTCTCAGCAACGGCAAGCTGAGATGCCCTGTAAAGTGTCTGTGGGAACCAGTGTTTTCAGAATAAAGCATGAAATATCCTGAGCCTTGTCAACAAGGTTCTCTGTGTCTTCAGCAATAACAAATCAGTGGTAGGGAAGGGAATAAAACCCACAAGCCTTGAGTCCCACTACCCTTAACATCAGACAAACGGAATCTCAAACATTAAAGCTGCTTGTGTCTGGATGTTATTGTCAAAACTCTTTGGAATGAAAAGATCCCAACAATTCACAAATCTCTGACACTAAGTGGTCTCACAGAAGAACATAAAGCTGGAGTCAAACTGTCAGACAATCCAAGGTTTAGCACCAAACATAAGGTTTGTGTCATTAATATATTAAAATTTTTCAGCAGAACGAATACCACTGGAGTTGGAGGGTTTATGGAAGTGACCAGCTCTGAAATAGTCAAGGACTCTGGCTGATATGTCTTTGACAGCCAGCCTGACTTAATGGACCACCTGATCACTCCCGTCTTTTCTGACAACTCAGGAATACTGTACAGCCTTGGATCACGA